>NW_017803910.1:2460558-2483722 GCF_001625305.1 Branchiostoma belcheri | reverse complement strand
ACCAAACCCAACCTCTGCAGGCAGTCGAAAGCTTCAATGGGTTTGGTGGGAAAAAAATTCAGTGCAAAAGAGAAACCCCGACAAAAAAAGCCTAAAAACACACTAAAAATACCCCCAAAACCCAAACCTCTGCTTGGAGAGTAGCCGTTATCTGAAATCCTGTTTCTGAAGAAATATTTCCAAAGCGTACACCTGACAGGTGGTGGAGTTTTTACAAACTGAAGTAGTGACTACAACCACTCTGTGTAATGGAGCCACCCACTTCATCCCTCCTTCAAGTCTAAAAAGTCAACAACAACGCTACAAGGATCCATACAACACAATCTCATGGCTGATCACAACGTGTGTGTGCGTGTAATATGTGTGTGTGTGACAGTGTCCCTGTATTTCCACTAGAATACATTAGACATTATATATACATGTAACAGTTATGTATATGTATATATGTATGTATATGTGTAAAACTATGTGTATGTGTATGTGTATGTGTATGTGTATGTGTATGTGTATGCGTATGCGTATGTGTATGCGTATGCGTATGCGTATGCGTATGCGTATATGTATATGTATATGTATATGTATATGTATATGTATATGATTGTAATCATGTGACCTATGCTTAGCCCAGTGGGGCAAAAATGTACATATATTATAAAGGTCTTCGTTCGTTTATTCATTATTTCCCAAATATAATAAGAAGTTTATTGCAAATTCGTGCCCGAAGGCTATTTGCAACTCATAAACATACCACAATATTGAAACAGATATTATATATACTTGCATTTAATAAAGTGCTATTTTTGTCAGTGAATCAGTAGGTCACAAAGCAGTATAGGCAAGGGGATGCGTGTTACCAAGATTTAAATTGATAAAAAGATTGAACATTTGCTGTCAGTGTCAGAAAACATCAGAATCTTTCACCCTAACATATGCTTGGTGCCAGAACAGTGCTGTAGGACAGGAAGGTGCAATATAGAAGTTTTATTGCAAATTCATGCCAATTTGATTACAAACATAAAAGAACAATGAAACGTAGTATAAAATAACTAAAATCTACATGATAAAAGGTAGTTGTCTAGAGCTATAGCTATGTCTAAAACTATGTCTAAGGGGTTTGACCTCTCTTTTTTAGACCATGGAAGACGTAATGTCCCACCTTTTCTAAAATCAGTGGGTTTTGGGAAGTTAAAAGAAGAATAGTTTTTTCTTGGTCTGTAAGTTTAGTAAAATTGGGATAAATTGTAGAAGTTTGAATAGTTAACTCATTTCGAGCATTGCTATGAAAGGAACAATTTGAGATAAAGTGTCAATATAAACGGCTCTTTCGTCCTGACAAATTATTCATGGGTATGTATTGATCGATGTCTTTCTCACATGGGAATGACCTAGTTTCAACCACAGACAATCACAGGATTACAGGACAATACCTGCCCCTCCCCACTGTTAGGACTTACAAGTGGACCTATTGTCAGGCAGGTATATCAGTGCCTGCCGTTGGGAATAGCCCATCAAGTGTGCCCACAACATAAATATTCAAGAGATCCTGTACTAACTTGTCTGTGTGATTGCAGGGCGCTTCAAGCCTTGAAACATTAGCCTGGGTGCCATCTAAAAAATCTTTGGGGGTTGCTGTTACAAATCGGATGGCACCCAGATAAAAAAAATCATCAAATTCATTTGTATTTTTCCGCAAAATTGATTACTGTATTTTTGAGACAATTTCTTCTGCAATCTGATTTGTACATATGAAGACTGAAGACTGGAAGGGGAAATAAATATGTTTAAAGCTATTTTATTGTATATTTTTTACTTGTAACACTTTAACTAAATGCTTCAGATTTTTTATTTTAACTAGCACAGTGTCAAACCTTAATTGGTTAGGGCTGCCAATGATTATTCTTGAGAACAATAGCAACCTGCAAGTGATGCAATCAATTGTTACACTTCAGGAGTTCTAAAAAGCAAGATTAAGGACATAGCAATAGCCCTAGAGTACACACAAACACATCAACAAAAGAAATAGAGAAAGGGGCCCCTTCACTTCAGTTGTTAGCCTATCTTGAACCAGTAAAAGGCACAGAGAAAAGTGCCTGTTCCACTTGTTTGAACCCTAATGCTACAGATTGGAGATAGTGACATGAGTCAGTAAGCAACTGCCCCCGGGTCTGTTGACTTGAGGTCACATGGATTTCAACTGCTTTGTAATTGTAATGTATCACTCCACTAGTACTATACTGGCTTTAGGCCAAGTCTGAGACATTTTCTACCCTTGTGGGCATTCCTTATCTTCCAAGTTAACCTTGTAAGTTCTACATTTGTAAATGTCAAAAGCTGATGAAGCCTTGAGCCATGATCAACCAGATTCAACCTTGACACTGCAGACGTTCGTGTCAGAAGATATGCTCCAGTACCGTATCAGTGCTGCTTTGTTATGCCTTTTGTACCTAAAATCGTCTTGATAGATTCATTTGCTATCAACTGACCTACATGTAATAGGTTTTCAGTACTGGTATTGCCAAGATTGAACAAACAGGGTTTCTAGGTAGTCAGGAAGTGATGTGTTTAGCTTATAAATAAAACCATATCGACCTCACACACTCACGCATAAAATACACAAATTGAGTTGCGATTGGAAAGACAGACACTGACTGTGTTGTTTTCTACAAATATGGATGGTAAAGTAAATTACTATGTTTTCTACATACAGTTGTATATTCTATAAAGACGGCAATTTATAAAGCTGGTGAGGTCTTGGTCAATGGATTTCAAGGCCACCAACACACTTCTGATAGTTCTTAGAACAGATGCAGTATTTTACACTAATGTTTTTTTTTTTTCGTGTGTGTGGATAGCATATTATCAAGATGTGTGGTAAGATCTTTGATCCTCCAAGATTGCTTATCTCCAGAAATCTTAAGCACCTGTTGATGTCATCCTTCAAAGTTGGAGAATCTAACTTAAGTCAACAATAACAAACAAGCGGTCAGGGGGTACAAAATCTTATCATTTTGAGGTCTCATCAAGGCCTACCCACCTAACAAGTTTTACGACAATCCATGAGGGTCTGCATGGGGGGTGCTGATTACGCTTTACGCTAAATTTATGGAGGCTCGCAACGCTTTACGTTAAATTCCGGGAGGCCGGCAACGCTTTACGCTAAATTCTGGCACAGAATCGACCCCGTATGCGATATAAAATGCGCACAATCACGAGCGTCGCGTGAGCTACTAGTATGTCATGATGGTGGGATTGTACCGCACACATGGACCCAGATGGGACAGGCAAGAAAGGGACAGACAAGATGAAGATGCGACAAGATTGACTCCAGATTTGCTCCCGCCACCTGGCCAATAGTGACCAATAATAGCACAGAGCTCCACTGATGTCATAGGTGCTCTCGTGTCCAGGTTAGACTATAGAAATCCTGGGTACGACGTTGACCCAACAGGTCATCCGCTATCCGCTGGTCGCTGGTTCGTCCGCTACAGCTTACGAAAAATGGGAGTCCAGACTACGATTTACGGGGAATTTTTAGGCTCGATTACGCTTTACGTAAAATGCGCTGGCTACGCTTTACGGGAAATTTTAGCCTCCTCACTACGAATTACGGTGAATAGAATAACTTCCCTACGAATTACAGGGAATTAAAGAGGCCCGCCTACGCCTTACGGAAAAGAGCATGCAGACCCTCATCCATCTATGGCTTCTTGAGTTATCATGCTAAACCACAGACACATACACACAAACATAGGCCTCTCCCCAAGCAATGAAGCAAGGGTGCTCCCCCTCTCCCCAAAAATCCTAGCACCTCTCCCAAAATGTTCAAATTTAGGGTTTTCTCTTGGTATTTTCATTCAAATTCAATTTTTTTTCGTGACATCAACGGACCTCTCCCTTAAAAATTTCTGGGGAGACCCAGGTGCAAACACATGTAAACAAATGCTCCCCAAAACATAACCTTCTGGCGAAGGTAAGAGTAAAGACTGTTTTCTACTTCCAGACAACTCTTCCCTCTGCACCCCATGTTGTTTCTGGTTGATCCCTTACTTATCTACCCCCCCCCCTCTAATTTGCTGTGTCCTTCCCTACCCAATCCTATTCTTCAACATGTGGCTTCAGTATGTGATCTGTTGTCTCTACACACAAGGCAGGGTCTTCCAGAGTCTTCTTGTGTACATGTGTTTCTTTTACCCAAATCCTATACTTTCTACATCCTCAGAAGTAATATCGTTCTTTGAATGGAACAAACCTCATTGCTTTGAACAGGGTTTTGCTGTTTTATAATAGACATGTATGTTCAGACGACCTTAATTGTAAGTTACCAGTCCTTTTTTCATGATCAAAGTTAGCCTTTTAACCTCCCCTTTGCTAATATAATCTGTAACGTATACAAAGTTTCAATGTAAAAAACCCTCTTGCTTTGAGCAGGATTTAACTTGCCATAATAAACATGTATGTTCAGACTCTAATTATATACCAGTCCTTTTTTCATGATCAAAGTTAGCCTTTTCACCTCCTTCTTGCCAATGAAATTTGTAACCTATACAAGGTTAATGCCTAAGCTCCGATTGCCAAAAATTGTCGGGGCAAACATCTTCAAAGGAAGTGCAAGAAATTAAACTTTGCCCTTCTTCTTCTACAATAATCCTCCTAAGGCGAATTCAACAAGACTCTTTTGTTGAAATACAAGACCCGGACAGCGAAAAATCATCTTCCGTGACTACCCCTGCTTACACAAACCCTGTGACTTCAACTGTAAAACAAGCCACAACAGGAGATCCCCTGGCCACACCAAGCATGTCAGGAATGCTGGAAGAGTAGTCTCAGAAGACTGAGCACCTCCGAAAGATTATACAGGTACAAACAGAGACTTTCCTGGCCTATTAGATCTACTGATGCCTCACCACAAACATTTGGCCTGGCAAAATCTGTATCTAATGTTTCTCAAAAAATTTTCAATGCAATAGAACAGAGGAAAACAACATTTTGACAATAATCCAAATGTACACAACAAACTTGTTTTTTCCCAATCATGAGGTCATATCTCACAATAGAAAAGACACAAATTCTATCTACTACTAAGTACCACTAATTGATCAACTTAGAAAAATCATTTTGCTTATCAAGTTATCAGATACTTATATATACTTATATAACTCTTCTTCTTGCAATAGTAGTAGAACTAGAAGTCAAGTCAAAAGTCAACTTAAGTAGTTTGTAGTACTGCTTGAATGAATGAAAGTGTTTATACCAACTTGACAAGGCAATGTATACAACAGAGCAATTGTCACACTTGACACACATTTCATAACAACACAGTAACAAGATGCCAGACTCCAGAGTTAAAACCTTCTTCAGCAACAGTCACACCCTTCAAAATGTTTTCTGCAAGAAAATAACAAGAGAGCTAACTCTTCCTACCTAATAATAATGGAAAAATGCCTCTGTCAACAGAGCGAATTTGTAGCACATTACTGCTTTGCCTCCCATCTTCATGTCATTATGCACTCAATTATGACTGATTCTGATAAATATTGTAGCCATAATACAATAACAGAAAGAAAGTGTGCACGAAATAGAAAACAAATGAAATCTATGGATATGAAGCATCTATTCCTCAGTTGTTTGATGGTAGGACTCAATCAAATCTTGTCCTGATAATGTTATCTTGCCATAGAGAGATAAAAGGTGTTTGGAGGTTAAGGCAATGTAATTTCTACAGATGGAAGTTATCTGTATTATGTACCACCTTACACACAGGGGAAGCTTGGGAGCCTTATTAGGACATTGTTTATCAAATATTCAAGCCTTCCTGGATCCTGACCAACTCAAAATTAGGTTATCCTCCTCACCAGGGTGAAAACTGGAGCTGTGCTATAAAAAGGTGTCTCTTCTTATGGTCCAGATCCTTCAGCAGAGTCTATAGAACATTCTCGGGTCAGTAAAGGTCAAGTTTAATTTGTCTTCTACAGACAGTACCAAGGACATGACATCCTTACGTCCCAGTCCCCTCGTACTATAGCAGTATTCGACAGGTCCAAACACTCTGGGGGCAAGCCGAGAAACATGAAATTACAAAGCTTGAATGAAACATATCACCCAAATATTTCAACAACATATTGAACATTCTTTTAATGAATATTCAACAGGTAGCTATTTTTCCTTACTATAATCCAGCCATAGGTTTGAACTGTCCAAGAAACATTTTAAGAATAGCAACAGAAGTAAATATTATTTCATATCAGCAGATGCTAGATTAGAGTGGATGCTGACACCTGCACATTTTGCTAAATTCAGGATGGAAACTATACGCAAAACTTGGCCACCTTGCTACAAATTTAAGTGTGAAATTAAATAGCTTTCACTACAGAATGGCTTGCCTGTACCACACAGAAGGGGGGTACAGAGCCCCCTCAAAAACAGTAGCCACTTGGCTCCTGTTGGTTTTCTTGTTTGTTTACACAGAATCCGTGTAAATCAAAGTTCACAGGCGCCCAGGATGCCTCAAACATCCCTCGTGCTTTGTTGTTTGGCTAGAAGGGTGTGCCTTGGCTTCTCTCAAGGTCCGTAAAAAACACACAGGCTTATTCAGCATGTGCATCGGAGCAACACACCCCCGTTTCTTAAACACAAGCGTCTTAATTTCGGAAGCATCTTAAGCCACCTTGCAGTAGGTAATGAGGCTTTTATTCATGAACTGATCTTGTTATACTGATACACCAGCAAGTTGCCAGCAGGGAATGTGGGAACACACCAGGCAAAGACAAACTTCCAAGCCTCTCAGGTTTCACCCTAAGACATGTGTTTCTGTATTTGCTGTGAGTGTCTGTCACCCTCCTGTCAACATTCAATGCCAGCACAGGAGCTCAAGTTTGGCCAAGAACAGTACACCAAAACTCCCTGGCAAAAAAATGATACACAAACACTTGAACCGAACATTCTTTCATGGGGAGGTCACATGTTTGGGTAAACAGAGCTGACAGCAACATGTCATGTATATCTTTTGTACCACTGATCACTCAAGTTTCTCCCAAGAGTTTACTAGGAGATGGTAAAGATTTTTTTTCAGTATTTGCTGGTGTCTGGCTGAGCAGATTTGAAGGCAGAAGGGAGGATCTGTCAACGGTTGTTCTAGTTATCTGCAAGGCCACTGAGATGACTTGTTGGCACTGCGGGATATGATCTTAGGTGGGAGGGGTATGAAGAAGGGGCGGTAAGAAAATACTCTGACTTACGCATTGCAGTAAGGATTCTTGTTGTAGCCCTTGTAGTTCTTCATATTGAGGGTCATACGGCACACCTCGCAGTTGAAGCATCCCTTGTGCCAGTACTGCAGCGAGAAACAAGTTGGCATCAATCTCAGACAAAGACGCGACCGTGTTTATATTTACGAAATCTACAGATGCGCCAAAACAGCTGATATAAAGTTGGGGCGGTCCCCTTCTTCTTACCTTGTCCAGGCAGTTCAGTTTTTCCATCGGGTACACCGTCTTCGTGCATCGTGCGCACTTGGGATTCATGTTGGATCTCGTGCCCTGTTCCAAAGCAATCCAGAAACGTCGACGGTTCGGTGTTTAAAGGCCCAGAGTTGGAGAAATTAGGGTTATTTTGCAGAGTATCTGCAGCTCGAGTCGAGCTCTCGAATATCCTACTCAGGAAATAAGCGCCCCTTCCCGGCAGGCCTTGCGCCGCGCACGCGCACGAGCCGTCGGTCTCTTCCTCTACCGAAAATGTCGAAGCGAGGTGTGTAGAAAAAATCCCGAATTTTCAGTGCATTTTTCTGGATTCTTAGGGACTTTGGCCGACCGTAACATAGTAATAACGATTCTTAAGGCTTTGTTGCTCATGTTTGTGGTGCGTAATGTTTTGCCAATAGCGTTCTTTGGGAAAAAATCTCGATTGTTGTAGCCGATTCGTCGGCGAGGCAGCCATTTTGGAATTCCACATGGTGGAGCATGCACGGTGGGGAGGGGGGCGCACTCTGCTTTACGCTAATAATTGAGCAAAAACTGTGGCTAAATGTTAGTTGGGGCGTAGAAAAGTAATAGGAAGTAATTTACGGTGTTATTTTAAGCATGCAAAGCCTATGGACGGAGAAACGGATGAAAAAAGGCCCCTTAGATTTATGATTTAAATCAACATACGTAGCTTAGCATGTGTACTCACCTTTGGAGCTTTTAGCCTCGTTTAGGAGTGAGTGTTCTAGCAGGGTTCTTAAGGTATTAGAACTATAATCCACTTACCTGCTAACATGTTAATTCCTTGAGTGTTCAAATTTATTATGATATCAATGGAAAGCCTCTATATAACCATGCATGGCAGTTATGCCAAAGGGTAGATATAATTAAGGCTGTACAAATACACTACTAGTATACAGATGTAAGATTTGTGCTGTTTGTAATTTTCAGGACGTGGTGGTGCGTCGGGGGCCAAGTTCCGCATCTCCCTCGGTCTCCCTGTGGGAGCCGTCATCAACTGTGCGGACAACACAGGTCAGATTTGGTTTGATTTGATTTTAGGGGGGAATGTGACAATACATGTCACGGCACACAGACTGCTATTGCTGGTGTCGTAGCCCACACATGTGAAACATTACATTTACAGAACACAAGCAATCAATGCAATCTAAAAAGCATCATAATTAGAATTAGAATAAAGATGAGCCTAACTATCAGTCCATTTCACTAGTCTGGGAAAGTTGCTTGCCATAGTTCGTGCGGTTTCTAGCCTTACATCACAAAATTACGAAGTATGTACTGTAATGTTTTTAACGTGTATCAGTCTGATGTATCATTTTTCCCTCGGAATCCCTCCTTATTTCAGGGGCCAAAAACTTGTACATCATTGCCGTGAAGGGCATCAAGGGTCGTCTGAACAGGCTCCCTGCAGCCGGTGTTGGTGACATGGTCATGGCAACTGTCAAGAAGGGAAAACCAGAACTCCGGAAAAAGGGTGAGTCCTCTACTGTGTGTGGTGTGGTGTAATGGCTAGGTGTTCAGCCCAGAACCCAGAGGTCCCCTGCCACTGATCTTGTGCTCCTGGGAAATGCATTTTGTAAAACTTTTTCTCACTCCACCCAGGTGTAAAATAGCCTGGGTACCATCCTACTTGTATGCCGGGGCTCCCACACTCGCTTCCCGAACAAGTGAGTGTGGGAGCCCCTGCACACAAGTAGGATGGTACCCAGGCAAGGTGTAAAAATGGGTACCTGACTTTTGTTGGGGAGGTAATGTTTACTTGATTTAGATTAACACTCACTCACTATCCAGGATTTGATTATTCTGCTGCTGGTGTCCCTGCAATGGTTTGGCAGTAGTCGGCCAGTAGTACTGTTAGCAATAAGGACTTCGTAGCTAAACGGCAACTTCAGTGTGCTTAAGGTTAGGTATAGTTGCAGGTCTTAAGACTTCAAAGAAAAGTTCATTCATGGTACTTACCGAACGACATAACAAAGTGCAAACTTGTTAGCTCTTCTCAATTATTGCTGACTAACTTGTGTCATGTCTTGCGTCTCATTTGCAGTGATGCCGGCAGTGGTGATTCGACAGCGGAAATCGTATCGAAGAAAGGACGGGGTGTTCTTATACTTCGAAGACAACGCGGGGGTAATAGTCAACGTCAAGGGTGAAATGAAAGGTGAGTTATAGCTGGTCATTTTAGTACTGGTTAAATTGGTGGCATAATAAGCCAAGCCATGGTTTAACCTGTGTGTTAGTGTGTGTGGTCAAAGATGAAGGGACCTAAACTGTGAACAGTTCTTGGTGTCTACAATATACAGGATACAATACAGATCTTATGAACTTATGAAGCAACCAATTTCTAGTCTCCTGAATGGATTGTGATCCGATTTGTTTCAAGTTCTTTAGTTGTAAAAATTTTAGGCTTTGTTCCAATACAACTCAAACACTTGTCATGAATTTTCAGTCAAACACTTCAACCTTTGTCAGATTAGTTCTTTGTTGTTGTTACTATTTTCGATCTTCTTCTTACTATTGAATATAGTGTGACTGTGATGGTAAAATTTTAGTTGTGTGAGTGAAAATGTTGTGTGTCCTAAACCATGTTTCCTGTGTCTGTCCAGGTTCGGCCATCACCGGTCCTGTGGCAAAGGAGTGTGCCGACCTCTGGCCCAGGATCGCCTCCAATGCTGGCAGCATCGCCTGAGAACAACCCCCGCTCTGCTAGTCTTCAATAAACATGGTCACAACCTACATGCTCTGTTTGTTTGTTTGTTTGCTTGTTTGCTTGTTTGTTTGTTTGTTTGGGAAGCTCACATCAGTGATGATATATCACTATTCTTCCTGGAGCATTATATCATTAACTATTATTTATATACACGTTTAACTACTATCAAAAAATCTTATCAACATTTGACATTATAATGATGTTTGTGTTGTTTCAATCATGAAAGGGATTAAATGAATGAATGGTTTATTATATAGACAACAGATAAAACATACACATAAAATGTTGCAGCCATAAAATGTTGCAGCCATAAAATTTTACAATCCTTCCTTATCAGATACCGCATAACTGAAATACAGCATAAACAATCCACACAGTTTGTCCTTCATCACCCATACTACTTCGTAATTCGTACACCAGGATGTGGTATAATGCATCCAAAAGGGCAAGGATTCTGTTTAGGTGATAGTATGACAATCGTGACTTCCTGACAGGCCAGTTCTACACATTGTACAACACCTCTACTCTCCAAGCAGACGTTAATCTTGATGTCTCGTGATAGAATAATGTTAGTCTAGTTTTGTAGACAGAAACACCTGAATGATGTATACGGGTAGATTACATATCTTTTAAATTCCCAGTATTATTTCATTACGTAGGGTCTATGAGTATGAGAGGACAGGCAGACCAACAATACTTTGCTTTTTAGCTAATGAAAGCAAATTGAATACATGTGTACAACATCACACACTGGTGTAAAGTCGATGTGATTACACTGACTTAGTTAACGTTACATTGTTACATCCAAGTCAACATAAGTATATGTATACGTCTGGACTCCAATCTGGTAGAATCTTTGTTGACAGAAACGATTGGTGTCTGTAAATTTTTTTAATTCTTAAAAGACAAAACTTTGATTTGTGTCACCTTAGATCAATTATATGGATTGACATGAAATGTAGGATTTGTTAATAGGAAACGGTCACCATATAGTTATCCTCAATTATAGTGGGGCAAGGAGGCCATAGGCAGATAACCTCCTTCCATAGGTCTATCATTCTTCTGCACATTTGTTGACACAGGCAACTCGGAGTTGTCATTTGAATCCATAATGGCTGCACCCAATGGGCTTGAGGATTCCATTTGCGACTGGTCGGTGTCTTTACTTTCAATAAGCGTGTTTTGTTGTGCAACCTTGAACCCAACTGCTATGTGGTTATTACTGTGATAGCCATTGATGTATTTTGTCTCCACTGGTTCAGAACCAGATTCTTCATTTGAAGAAGTGAGTGAGTCAATTTCTTCATGGCTTTCGCTGTTGTAGACGTCTGCAGTAACATGGAGTTGCATCGTTGTTGGGGCCAACTTTGGGATGTCATTCAAGTTTTCAGCAACATCTGCTGCCTCATTCTGACCCTCTTGGGAGCTGGAAGGAGGTTTTTCACAATCCTTTGCAATGGAACCTACAACAGCGTTCAGCTCTTCATAAAGCTCATGAAACTCTGGGCGATGGTCTTCCTCCCATTGCCAGCACCGCAGCATCATATCGTACCTATCGGTTGGAGACATAAATATGTTAGTTATTTAGTCATCAGCGATTGACAAGTTTTGAAATGGAATGATACTATGGCCCTTTTCCCACTAGGATAGAATTGTCCGGATTAGACGAATAGATTCTCTTTGACCTGGCTTTGATCCTACACTGAGTTATTTTCAACACCATTTTGCATTAAAAAAAAGACCAGCTACCCATCATCATTTTAATGATGTATTTAAAGGAGTACTAACCTCCAGAAGGGGGTGCTATATTTCGACAGGCATTTATTTTTGGAAGTGAAAAATGCATATTATTTTACAGTATACAATTAAATGCCCATTTTGCGCGCAAGTCTTAAAACGCATCGAATCCAGGACAAACTCTCCAAATACCCTCAAAACTATCCCAGAATACACCACGCTACCCCATTGGTGTCTATGTTTTAGACAAAAAGTTACGTTACAGACCTCATTTCGGGGGCGATAAGAAAAATTCGTACCGATCTGTGTTCTTTGGTATCTTACCAACCATTGCCCTTCTTGGTGTCCTTATCGCCCCTTATTTATGCCGCAAATATTGACGATGAAAAAAACGGCGTAATCTAGTTATCCTTTCCATAAGTGGCGTAATCTAATTATCTGTTCAAGTAATACTTACATGCAAATAAGTTGAGAAAATCAAAACACGCAGGATGAAACTGGCTCCCACTGTTTTCGACATCCTGATATTATAATATCCAAGCCACAGGTCAAGCAAAGTAAAGCAAGTAATTTCTCAATAATCAGCTTGTTAATGTGCTTGTCTCCTACCATTTTCGCGGAAAAATGTGTATGTTGACCTGAAGTGTATGAGTATTGCGCAAGCCAGAGTTCCCGGATGTATCAATTGTGGTTCAGCATGGGGAAAAATGATATTAATATCACTTTACAAACATGCGCCGTGCAAGTCGTACAAGCAAAATTACGTAAAAAGTCGGCTAGTTATGTGTTCATTGCAGCATGATGTATCGGAAAATAGCACTTCCTTCTGGAGGTTAGTACTCCTTTAAAAATACATTAGATATTGCCTACTGGTAAGGAATACAATATTCTTATCTTTATTTACAGTAGAATAGAAAAGGTGTAGTTTCTATACACGAGTCTTATAACCATTTGTCTTTTATAACTGCACTCTCTGTTCGTTCTTTCTTTTTCACAACTCATTATTGTCCCTTAGGCCATGTTGATTTGGTTATATGGATGACATCCTCCGGGAGCCCAAAACTGATGCGCGCGTGCGAATAAAAAAAAAGTTTTGCAAAAAAAAAAGTTATTTTCATTATGAAATCTACGTGGTCATGAGGGTTGAGCAAATGGCACAGAATATGGTTTGGCGAATAATCTAGTCTTCAAGTTCATTTCTTAACAATTTCGTCTTTTTTCGTTTGATTTTGGCATTCTACGACATTGGTATAGTTTTTATTAATTTTTTTTGGAACTTATTTGCTCATTTTGCAGCTGTTTTGTACGATTTACAGTATGGTTGAAATTTTTTTTGGGGGGGGAAACGGCCGAAAATTCATGCGCGCGCGGATGTCATCCATATAATCAAATCAACATGGCCTTAATTGCTATTTTGTTGATCTTATTTTTATGTAAGTTGGGGATGAATAGACGAAAACAATACTAGTCTCACGTACAGATCTTGCTTGAGGCCAGGAGGACGGGGTTCCCGGTACCCTGAGCGGAGTTCCTCCATGAGCACAGTGCGTTCTGCACCTGGGTAGGGCACGTTCCCGAGCGTAGCGATCTCGTACAGCACCACACCGAAGGACCAACTGGGCGTGAAAATTAGATTTGAGATAAGCAACGTTGATGAAGGTTAGACATCCAGGTAATGAGATACACAAGGAAATTGTTACTATAGAAACGACGAAAACAAAGCAATAGCTGTACTCACACGTCACTCTTGCTGGTGTACCGGCCCTCTCGCAGCAGCCTTTCCGGCGCCATCCACCTCAGGGGGATTCTCTGCTCCGCATCCTGCCGCTGGTAGCCTCGCTCGTAGATGTCTGTAGTGAGGCCGAAATCTGCGATCTTCACCAAAAGGTCCTCTCCTACTAGAACATTCCGGGCGGCCAGGTCACCGTGCACGTAACCAGCCTGGGAAATGTAGGCCTGTTTCGAGAGAAAAAGTCAGAAAACATCACAATTCAAAAAGTGAAGAGTCCATGCTATGTTGTTATGTATGAAAATTGAAATGTTGCACAATGGTCTGGAAATGCATTTTATCACCCCATTCTAGTTACAAGGCTGTGAGTTTGTGTGGGTTCTTACCATTCCGTTTGCTATCTGCTGCGCTACCTGGTAGACATTCTTCTCCTTGAAGTCATACATACTGTCACGGAGTGCCCCATCCGACTGGGTTGCGAATTTACATGGAAAGAGTCACCGTAATTTAATCAAAGTTATAACATTGGTTGACTGACATTTTATTTAGAACATTCCAGCCAACAGTCAAATAGACAAATGCAAGATAAATGAAACACATAAATGGGTAAAATGGACAAACAACTATTCTAGATCTATCTAGACATAAATATAGAGATAGAAACTTGTCATAAAGTTTTTTTTCTTTGAAGTTCAGTTGCACATTTGTATGGCATTTAATAATTTCTTAGGTCCTTTCCTACCTGAATGTTCCGAGCTGCCATATCAGTGGGCACGTATCCAGCTTGGGAAACGTAGGTGGTCTGTTCGAGAGAAAAGTAAAAAAAACGTATACAATTCAGAAATGCAAAATGTGTGTTATTTACCAGTTATTCACATTGCATCCAACAGCTTCTGGGAGATTGTTGTTGTTCGTCCGTCGTAGTCGACGATGACCAAAGAACATCACATCAGGTCTTGTGTGTCCGGCTGTGGCTCACAAGTCCTATACGGGCTCTGAAGGTTCTGCCACAGGTCGGGCACAGGTGGGTTTCTGGAGTCCGGGAGATTACAATGACCAACTCTATCTGGGTTTAACAGATATCTGGCCTTGCTAGCAACCAACAAGGGGAAGTGGAGGAAACTTGTAGTAACCTGATGATGATGATATATAGTATTATACAAAGTGATTTTTTCGGTTGCACTATTTTGCCCGCCCGGTAGTTTCATGTGGTTAAGTTTTATGAATTGACGTGTTATGTTATGTGATTTTGTGATCAACATATGTACACCCTTTGATTTTAAGTTTCCAGGAATAATAGGTTAGAGTTTCATGTCTAATCTAATGGATTTCCAGTATAAAATATCAAACCTTTCTGCACTTGAGTAGGAAGTTCTTGAGGTCTCCATACGGCATGTACTCCGTCACCAGGTAGGGAGGGTGAGACAGCGTGCAGCACCCCACCAAACCTAGTAGGTTGATGTGCTGCCTTAGGTTGATGGTGGTGTCGACCTCTCGTATAAAATTCTTTATCTCCTCTACTCCTGCATCCTCTGCAAGTTTCACAAAAAAAATTGATACATTGATGACATTCAGAGGTCTAGGTTAACATTTGTCAAAGAACAATTCAAACTCTAGCCTGAGTGCCATCCGTAAAATACTAACAGGGCTCCTTACACCCGATACTCCAAAATGGCTCCCAGGCTTTTCAAAGTCTACTACTAGATGAATAGCAGAGACTATTTCTGGGTGTTTCAGCCATTGTGTTGCTTTCAGCCTTTATAAAGCTGGTAAAATACAAATGTATGTCAGCCATTGCAAGTTCCTAAAGTGGGTAAAGCATCACCGCAAAAAATGGACCTACCGTGGACAGTTTTCACCACCACTGTTTGTTCGGTAAGAAAACCATCAACAACTTTCTTTAAAGACGCAAGGAACACGACGCCGAAGGCCCCTCTGCCAATCTGTTCTTTCAGTTGTAGATCAGTTGGGTTTACCTCGTACTCCAGGAACTGTGGCCGAGCCGGCACAGGGGGAGGGAGTGGGAGCGGTGGTCTGTGCACTTCTGTTAACTCTGGGAACAAAAGCAGTGAAACTATATACTAGTATATGTCAGGGTAGAGATCCCGATCGGAGTCTCTGCTGGTACAATCTATTGACCTGCAATCCATGTTGAATATCATTCCCGTACAGTACTAAAAGATATTTTGGCTTTATTGCATGTACAGGCTACTTATAATACTATTGGTAGCTATTAGTAATATGATTGTCAGCATACCCTAAAACGTCAAACATTCAATGTTAAGTTGCAGCGATAGATATAATCTCTCTGCCTACAGAGTTGCCGATGACTATGCCTTTACTGATTTTTGATAAATAGACAATTTTACACATGGGTACAATAGAAAGACAAAACTACCTAGAAGATTGGAATGAAAGTCACGCTCTTCAGGGTGCTTGTCGCTTTGTCTCTTTCTGATCCACCGGTATCCCAGAACTGCCGCCACCACTGCCAGGACGAGTAGTACCACGGATGGCACCACTGCAGCCGTCACCACGTGTGGGTTGGACCGTCCGCCACCACGGGTGGAGTAGACCGTCCGTGGGATGGACCGTCCGCCGGCTGCAGGCGTTTCAGCTGCATCAGTAGAAATACAGAAATGTATTAAACTTAAGGGGTACCTGTTGCTACTACTGTTGCATACGACTACGTCCTGACAACCCTTCTCATAGAAATGTTTAACTTCTTAGGCTACTTTATATAGGTAATACCACTGGACTTACTAGTACTCATTGCCACGTGTGGGGTGGACCGTCCGCCAGCTGCAGGCGTTTCAGCTGGAGCAGGGGAAATACAGAAATGTGTTAATTTACGCGGAAAAGGGACCTGTTGCTGCTACTGTTGCATAGGACCACGTCCTGGCAACCCTTTTCTTGGGAAGGTTAATAATTTCTTTAGCTACTTTATACAGGCATTAAATCGGACTTACTCATTGCCTTCCCTGCAGTATGCTTCCAAGTTGGCGATTTCAAGGACATGGACTTACTTATAAGGAATGCAGGCTTGAGTCCAACGTAGTGTAGGGGTGAGCCCAAATTTACGGGACGGGGGGCCTTAAATGCCTGTTGCACTGGAAGAAAACAACATAAATACAGGACTAGTACAACAAACATCATTTATAAAAAAAGGTCATTTCATTGGTAGCTTGTAAACTTGTGTACATACACATGGAAATTACATTAAATTGGCACAAGAAGGCAATAGGAATAGTAAATTGTCAATAGCCACCTTAGTTAGTCTCTTTTAGCTTTAAAATTAAATTCCTTAAAACCTTAATGCACCTCAGTTCCAATACACAGAGACAACAAGTTTACCTTTATTTCTACTTGTCAACTGATTGATCCTACCTGTTAAGATTGTAACACCAGATAAGTTTCCCAGTTCATTACTAGCGATGACCCTGTATGTGCCACTGTCATTTAGTGTAGCGTGCGGTAATGTAAATGTTCCAGTAGTCCTGTTCATGACAGAATCACTGGGAAGTGAGCCGTTGACTTTTGTCCACAGGTAGGTAGGAGGTGGTACACTGTTGGCGTGGGCCAGAATCGTCACCTGGTCTCCTTCTGTTGCACTAAGGCTTGAAGTGACTGCCATATTCGTTGGTGGGTCTGTGACATATTTAAATAATGCGCAACGGTAGTTAAGGATATGAACAACATTTTATAGGCGCTAGGAAAAGGATTAGGATAATTGTAAGCTCTTCGAGTTACTTATACTCTCCAAGCAGAGGTTTAAGGTTCGGTCTATTTTTGACAGTTTTTAGGCGTTTTCTTTTTCCGTACTGGTATCCTTGTTGTATTGGAGTACCTGACCAATTTAATACTGTCTTGTCAATTTGATACAGTCTTGCCAATTTGATACTGTCTTGACAATTTGATACTGTCTTGCCAATGTGATACTGTCTTACCAATTTGATATTTGATACTGTCTTGCCAATATGATACTAGTTCTTTATTGCAGTCACCAAAAGATCTGCTTGGTGATTGTTGATCGGGAGACCGGACATAACAATTTAGCAATAACCAGTAGACCATGTAGATATATTTCTCGGAATAAAATGGTTGTCACCAACGTACAGTAAACCACGAGGTGCCTGTCCTTCCACAGCGGATCTGAAGCATCACTGAAGGCGGCAAACAACTGGTACGTGCCGACATCTGCTGGGCTTACTGCTTTCAACAGCAGGTCTGCATCACCAAATACCTCCACTCGCCCCTAGCATACATAGATATACAATATGTATACAGTTGTTATGATCATAATCGAAATTTTACTGCAAATACATGCCCGAGGGCTAATTGCAGTTACAAACAACATGTATGAAGAAAGAAACCATAATATTGAAAGAAATCATACTCATAATGATATGATCATAATATTGCATCTATATGATTCTGTGGTCTGTGATGTGGACATACACTCCACATCTGGTCAATGATATATTCTGAACATATTTATGTACATATTTGACGCCCAGCAGATGTCGGCACGTACCAGTTGTTTGTATGAATGTGTTATAATTCTATATCAGATTCTATACATTTATCTACTAGTATCTCTCTATATGTGTGTTTACATAATAAATGTATCTATGTATATGTATATGTGTGTGTGTGTTGTGTGTGTGTGTGTGTGTGTGTGTGTGTGTGTGTGTGTGTGGAGAGAGAGAGAGAGAGAGAGAGAGAAAGATGCAAATATATGTATATCATATAATATGATGTTATAGATTTTTTAGAGATAGACATTTAGATATATGGATATGTATATACATGTATATATCATAGACATTGTGGTAATGATCACAGGTTCAACAGTCCCACCTTGTATCTGGACTGGACAGAAGCATTCCTAGCTGGGTAACGACTGGCCACCAGCACCTGATCACCACCAGTCTGTTTGAACCACCAGGCCTCAAAGATCACTTGTTTACTGGGCCTGAACCCGTAGCACCAGTGAAGCTCTGCGCTCGTTCCGTCTATAGTTTCGGTTACACCGTCGTCTTGAAGCACAATGCCATTCTTAGCTGTGTTCAAACAAGTAAACAATAATCGCCTTTCAGAACGTTTCATAATTTTGATAAGTACAATGTAGTTCTTGAAGCAAAGAAAGAATAATGTACACAGTACAGAAATACACAGACACAGCACAAATACACGTAGGACTTTCCCACACTGTTGTACCTTGTACCCCATCCCTCCTTTGCCCTGTACTATCCTTTCCTTGGTGCTGAAATACCTTCACCACCATGTACTAAAAATCACGCTCCTGGCGGCCGGCCCGACAGTCTGGGGTCACTAACTTCGGGCAGCGAGAGCTTGCGTAAACACAGGCTATAATGAATATATAGTCACAGAACCATCAAAAAGTACCTATAGTCACTACCGGTGCCGTTGTACTGTTTTCCGGCAGTCCCCATGTTGGTATTGCAGTAACATTTGCTCCTTGCGTCGCAGGCACTGCAAAGAAAATTTGCTGTCTATTTAAAAATATACTGTATGGATGTGTGCAAAGACATAACTAAAATACCCCGATACACCATCAGGTAATAAACCACCTTGGTAAGAGTAATGTTCAAAGTATTCAAACGTCTTTTTTTATTGTGGGTACCCGTCAGAATGAAGCAATTCTGACGGGTACCCACAATAAAAAAAGACGTTTGATAAAAGAAATGTCACCTTCACAAGTATCTCCTTCCCAGCCAGGTTCACAAATACATTCGTAGCCCGTTATCATGTCCCGACTACGACAATATCCATTCTTGGTCAGACACTCCGAAGGGCACTCTGCAATTAATTGTTCGTGTGTCAGTCTTCAGCCGTTCTATAAGCAAAGACTTGGAGCTAAAGCTAAGAATATACGCGGAACAAAAGTAATACTGTGGTTTATTGAAAGTCTGAGGTAGATTTTTGCAACTAGAGTAATCTAGCCAATAGTTTCGCCGTCACATTTAGCAATCAGAAATTACATGACACTCAACTGGGTTGAATACCTACATTAGTAAATACGTATACATTGACTACTCTGCGTATACTTTAGCATAGTAGTGATATATGCCCATTGTACAATGTAGGTCTCTCAAATTTCATACACTGTTAGTTTGAAAATTCTGTCCTTTTACAGATTGCCGTTTCAACTTTTCCTCATTAATAAGTAAAAATGACATACACATGTACATCATCTGTGCATAATGATGTTCACCTTTAGCTAATATATGCAAATGTGGAATTCCTATCTATATCAATTCCTACTGTGAAAATATCAGCATTATATTTAATATTATATTTTATTATAATTATTATATTTTAAATAATCTTGCAGGATAACGGCATACTTATTGGGAAACTTGCCTGTTTTACAGCTCTCTCCAGGACCTAAGAATTCATAATCACCATTCACGAAACAAAACAAGAAGCTGGTGACTTTATCAAGGCAAGTTCCTCCATTTCGACACGCATTTTGAGCACATGTACGTCGTCTACTTTCGGGTGGTTCTATATATATTGCAGTTTCTGCAACGACATCAGATAAATAACATTCAACGTTTTTTAAGACAACTGCTCTGAAACATCCAATGTTTTCATTTAAAAAAAGTCACAAGATGTGCGGGTACCAAAGAATTCTTTGCTGAAAAAAATGTTCTTGGTTAGTGAAAGTCAATGTCAACAGCCGATTATAGGCTTCCTCTTTTTCAACTACAGTATATTATAACCTCAACTTTTGTTCTCATGTCAAGAGATAATATTGCATAATCCACAATGAAATCGGTTACCCAACCTTATTGGAAAGATGCTTTAGAATACAGATACAGGTCTAATTTGCGGAAAATGAATAATTACAAAAGTTTCCACCTGAACAATGGTACTTACCTTTAAAAGTGCAGATTACACCTGAAAATTGTGGAGGGCACCGACAGGTGAAGCCCCCATCTTCAGTATTGCATATATCCCCGGCATAACAAGGATTCTCCTCACACTCATCGACATCTAGCGATAAAATTAAATGGAAAAAAGAGACTCTACTAGAAACAATTCTACCTTCGTAATAGAAGTCAAAAACACGGAAATGAATTTGGAGATTTTGGTAGGTCTTGAAAATGAGCATTCTTTAAGTTCTGAGTTAATTAACCACCTACTTGATCGAACAAGAAACGGCTTCTATTAGTAACGATGTAGTAGGGCTAAATGACTGCGTTTTGTTTGTTTGTTTGTTTGTTTGCTAGTACAACAACAGAAATAGGATAAAAGTAATAAAAACTGAAAGGTAAAATTTGCAAAGCAAATGCATTATGTTTACCTTCGCATATGGTCTGCTCTGTTAATTCTTACTTAAACACATTCATATATATGGTCAGACAGGGGTCTTAATCCCTGCAGCTATAAAACTGCAACATTATGTAACCCCACACCAGTTACCATGGTGACAGACGGTCTGGTTTAAGGTTATTGACCAGGTCCAGGACCAGGAGACGTAGCAAAAACAATATGTTTTCCTTCGGTAAACATAAAAACACATGCAAGGGGATGGAAGAAACCTAAAATGGCCTAATTATGCCGAGCCCTCCTCTTTTATACAACATTTATCATAGTCTGTGTTTTATGTCTGCCAGTATGATAGATAGAAAAAATAGACAGAGAAGATAGAGACGTGAAAATGATACCCTGATGAGAAAATGGCATGTGGCTGTACTTACCAGCACAAATCTTTCCATCCATAGCGTAGCCATCGTTACAATGGCAGCAGACCGTCAACAGATATACATACTGTGTGACAACGTCGACGTCTTTAACATCTGTATCACTATGATGTATGACATCTGTGTGCTGTATGCAGTCAGGTCCCTCACACGGATCGATACTAGTAGCTACAGAGGAAAGACGTCAATTCCTTCAACCAGTTCGCATTTACATGTCAATGGAAATAAACTGAAGCCACACACACACACACACACACACACACACACTGTACATATGAATGTGCACAAACATGCACACATGTGTATACACGCCTGCACACACGACATCGGACATTATAATCAGAGACAGAGTAGACAGTAGCTTACCCTGGACAGATATATTGTTTTTTGTGACGTTCCGTCGGAAAACACGGTAAACAGTTCATAGACCCCTCCGTCAGAAGGCTCCACAAATTCCAGTCGAAGTCCTGCTTGTCCAAACAACTCTATCCGGTCCTTCAAGACAATGAACAATCCATGAGCCACTTGCTACTTCTGGGATGGAAGTATTGTTTTGGGTGGCTCTAATCCAGGGTAGGTTTATATGTATGGTGTCCGCACAAATTACAAAAGCATAAAAATCAGTCCACATGGCAGGACAATTTTGTACAATTTCCTCAGTTTCAATAAACTCACGAAAGCCTGAATCACTCCCATAACTTATTACATGTTATTTCTTTGAATATTTCCTTTTGCAATCTGCAATAATCAATTGATTTGTGTACATAAACAAAATATAACAAGTAGTGTGTACAAGTTGTGTACATGAGTTACTAATAAAAAGCTCATGTACAAAATACTTATTATTTTCTAACACTAATAGAATATTCTGGCAAGATGATTCTGACCATATAACGCCGTGATATGTAGACCCCCACAGCGGTTCTGCTTGCTATTACTGTGTTAGGTAGCTTCTTCCAACTCTCAAACAGCGGTGTGATACCAGCTCCGAGTTGGTATGTCCAGATCAATTCCACGCATGCATTCATATCATAGCTCTTGTTGTGGACTAAGCTTTCTGATGTGGGTAAACACATGTAGACTACATATTACATTTAAGAGTTTGGATCCACAACATTGTATACTGTATTGTATTGTATTGACTTTGTATTGTATTGTATCAAGATATCTTCTTGTTGTACATTGTCTCTATTGTAAATGATTGTACATGCGACGTCGCTATCAAGATATATAGTTGAAAACTTCCACAACGTAAAGTATGCGATGTGTAGTACGGGCTGTATACAAACACACACACAGCCACTTAACATGTTAACCCCCTCCCCGAAGGTAATAATTGGCCGTGGGAGCGACCCTAAGTTAAGGATAACACCCAACTGAGGGCCAAAAAAGCCCTTTGGGTAACAAAACTCCCATGGAAAATCACTCTCCTCAATGGACTAAATTTTCCCATTTGTATTGCTCATAGTCCGTTGGAGACTATAAATTAAAAGAGTCCATGCATTTGCTCTCCAAGGCAAACCCGCCCAGCCAAGTTATACGAGGGGTGATCCAAAAGTTCTCGGCCTCTCCCAAAAAACGTGATGGCAGAAAAAATTTTCTTACACTATTTTTTAGCATAGTCTCCTCTAACTTCAATGTACTTGGTCTAGTGATGTTCCAGCTTTCCTTTCCCTTGTGGAAGAATGATTCGTCTGAAGCCCTTAAAAATGCCTAAACCACATCAATGACGCCATCATCACCATGGAAACGTTGACCACGTAAGTGGAACTTCAGTTTA
>NW_017803910.1:2444992-2460538 GCF_001625305.1 Branchiostoma belcheri | reverse complement strand
GCGATGACCCACTGTTGATGGCTCTCAGACGACAGAGGGCACAGTATGAGGAGCAGCTCAGGTCTGATATCGTCTTCTGTAGGGATGGGAATCAATTTGGAAGGATGTCAAGGCTGCGAGGAATATATGTTGCTAGTATTCTTAAATATAGCCAATTGTTGACAAGTTATCAAAGAAAACATGACAAAACAATTTTTCTCACCAATTAGGGAATTGTTTTTGTATCCTAACTTGTATGTCAAGCACATTGTATTCAGCCATGATGTACGAGGGGTGATCCAAAAGTTCTCGGCCTCTCCCAAAAAACGTGATGGCAGAAAAAATTTTCTTACACTATTTTTTAGCATAGTCTCCTCTAACTTCAATGTACTTGGTCTAGTGATGTTCCAGCTTTCCTTTCCCTTGTGGAAGAATGATTCGTCTGAAGCCCTTAAAAATGCCTAAACCACATCAATGACGCCATCATCACCATGGAAACGTTGACCACGTAAGTGGAACTTCAGTTTAGGAAATAGGTAGAAGTCTGACGGTGCTAGGTCAGGTGAATAGGAAGAGTGGGGTAAGACTTCAAAGCCAAATTCGTTTGCTGCTGCCCCTGACCCCTTTGCTGCGTGGACAGGTGCATTGCCAGCACGTCAACTCGGAGCTTTTCTCCCCTTTTCTCTGTGATTGTTGCTCTCAACTGCCGCAATTCTGGTGACACAGTAACACCCCATTGATGGTTTGACCCTTTTGCAGGTAGTCAATAATGATTACCCCCACTGTCCCAGAAAACAGAAGCAAAAACCCTTTCAACGGTTAAAACTCGCTTGGGATGCTGGGAACCGTTCTTCATCAATTATTTGCTCTGCTGTTTTGATTCGGGGTGAAAGTGGTGAACCCATGTCCATCTTGGGTGACAAATCGTTTGAGTAAGTTGCCTTGATGGAATGAATTCGTTCCTTGAAATGTCCCGCCTGTTTAACGTCTGATGTTCAGAAAACATTCGAGGCACCCACCATGCAGACAGTTTGTTCATCCCCAGGATTTTCGACAAAACATTGTGAACTGAGTCATAACACAGGCCAAAGAACCTGCTACATGTTGGACAGTCTCACATCTTTCATTTACTACCATGTGATGGATGGCCTCAACTGGATTGTCCATGGTGCTGATTTGTGGCATCCTGGCATATGTTCATCTTTTGTGCCCTCCTTGACGCGCTTAGAACTAGCAACCCAGTTCTTTGTGGTTAAATAAGAAGGGGAGTCATCACCAAGTGACTTGATCATGTCTTTATGGATTTCCCTAGGAGACATAGCTTTTTATCGATACACCTGATCACAGCACACGCTTCTGGTGCGGCCATTTTTGTGATTTTCCCTCACCCACCCCATTTTCACGGGGCGTCACGTGCTAAATAATGAATGTAAAAATTTGCATTTTTGTGTGCAGTGATGTAAGACGTCATAGTATACAGTTATGCCAAAGAATATGCGTTTGACCTCTATTTTCTAGGTGAGGCCGAGAACTTTTGGATCACCCCTCGTATAATGTGTAGTATAGGCTGTATACAAACACACACAAAGCCACTTAACATGTTAACCCCCTCGACGAAGGTCGTGGGAGCGACCCTGGGGAAAGGGTAACATCCAACTCTGAGGGTACAAAAAGCCCATGGAAAATCTCACAACTGACTAAATTTTCCAACCTAAATTTGCTAGAGAACAACACCCACGCACATTCCAACTACATGTATCATGGCGTCGTACAGTTGCTTAAACACACAAACACGTTGAAATGGACACAAAAATTCAAATTTTCCTGACAATATTATCCTTCTTGGTGAAAGCACTCAAATTTTCAAAGGCTAATGTTTTGTTCAAAATAGACATGGTTGTTTCACACTCGATGGCACGTTCTCTTTGGCACTTGGGGTTATGATTCTTATGACCTAGCCTAACAAAAGAGTCCATGCATTTGCTCTCCAAGGCAAACCCGCCCAGCCTATTCACTAATGCTTACAACTCGAGGTGTAGTATAATGTGTAGTATATGCTGTATACAAACACACACAAAGCTACTTAACATGTTAACCCCCTCGACGAAGGTCGTGGGAGCGACCCTGGGGAAAGGGTAACATCCAACTCTGAGGGTACAAAAAGCCCATGGAAAATCTCACAACTGACTAAATTTTCCAACCTAAATTTGCTAGAGAACAACACCCACGCACATTCCAACTACATGTATCATGGCGTCGTACAGTTGCTTAAACACACAAACACGTTGAAATGGACACAAAAATTTAAATTTTCCTGACAATATTATCCTTCTTGGTGAAAGCACTCAAATTTTCAAAGGCTAATGTTTTGTTCAAAATAGACATGGTTGTTTCACACTCGATGGCACGTTCTCTTTGGCACTTGGGGTTATGATTCTTATGACCTAGCCTTTTTTTTAGAAAACTGTGACTAAATCTAATTCCACCACCAGACGACAGAAACATCTTACCTATCATCTGTCCGCGACCCCCTGAGATGCACAGAAAACCTAGGCTAATACGGAGAAGACTTATTGCTCCGGCCATTTCCCTCATTTACGTGCCACCTACTGTAAGCTGTAGATTGTACTTCCGCCACGTCCACTGTTTGGAATTTTCCCTGAGGGAAACGCCTTTTGAAACTTGAACAACGGGTGTCAAATGTCAGTTTGTACACTGGGAGGCGTAAAAATGGTAGCGTTCTACATGAAACATTGGCCTGTACATGAAGTCAATGTGTGGTTGTTTGTTTGCTTGTTTGTTTGTTTGTTTGTTTGTTTGTTTGTTTGTTTTGTTTGGTTGTTTTCGTGCTTGTCTCACGGTGTATGTAGAGTATACACAGCTGACTACTAGCCTCCACCAGACTTCAGAAGCACCCGACTGCGACAAATTGTACTCCTTTAGTGGACCAAATCCCCTGACATGTTATCTGTCTATTTTCCAGCCGCTAATGAATGAATGAATGAATGAATGAATGAATGAATGAATGAATGAATGAATGAATGAATGAATGAATGAATGACTTTATTTCAGGTTATCCCCATAGTACAAACATAAAACCACATAAACACTAAACATGTAGAGTACATATTACATTTAAGTGTGCAAATAGGAAACCATCACCATGTATACATTTGTAGTTGTCCTCAATTATAGTGGGGCAAGGAGGCTATAGGCAGATAACCTACTTGAGTAGGTCTATCATTCTTCTGCGCATTTGTTGACACAGGCAACTCGTTATTAGTATCCATAATAGCTGCACCCAATGGGCTTGAGGATTCCATTTGCGACTGGTCGTTGCCTTCACTTTCAATAAGCGTGTTTTGTTGTGCAACCTTAAACCCAACTGCTGTGTGGCTATTACTCTGATAGCCACTTTCATAACTGATGTACTTTGTCTCCACTGGTTCAGAACTAGAGTCTTCCTTTGAAGAAGTGAGTGAGTCAACATCATCGTAGACGTCTGTAGTAGCATGGAGTTGCATCATTGTTGGGGCCAGTTCTGGGATGTCGTTCGAGTTTTCAGCAGGTTCTGTTGCCCCATTCTGACACTGTGGGGAGGTGGAGCAAGATTTTTCACAATCCTTTGTCATGGAATCTACAGCAGCGTTCAGCTCCTCGTAAAGCTCCTGAAACTCTGGGCGATGGTCTTCCTCCCATTGCCAGCACCGCAGCATCATGTCATACCTATTGGTCATAAATGAGACATAAATATATTAGTTGTTTAGTTAGTTGTACCAGTGATTGGAAATGTTCTATTTTGAATGGAGTTGTTTTAAACATCATTTTGCATGAAAAATAGCAGCTAGCCATCATTAAATACACCTGCCTACTGGTAAGGGATACAATATTCAACATATATGTGCAATAAAGGTCTTCATCCATTCAATATTTATTTACAGCACAAAACTTGTTTCTATACACGAGTTTTATAGCTTACCATTTGTCTTTTGTATCTGCATTCTCTGTTCTTAGTTTCTTTTTCACAACTCATTATTGTCACTTTGCTATTTTGTTGACCTTATTCTTATTGGAATGAATTAACACAATGTACTACTAGTCTCACGTACAGGTCTTGATTGAGGCCAGGAGGGCGAGGTTCCCGGTACCCAGAGCGGAGTTCCTCCATGAGCACAGTGCGTTCTACACCTGGATAGGGCACGTTCCCTAGCGTAGCGATCTCGTACAGCACCACACCGAAGGACCAACTGGGCGTGAAAATTAAATTTGAAATATGCAATGTTGATGAAGATTAGACATCCAGGTAATGAGATACACAAGGAAATTGTTACTATAGAAACGACGAAAACAAAGCAATAGCTGTACTTACACGTCACTTTTGCTGGTGTACCGGCCCTCTCGCAGCAGCCTTTCCGGCGCCATCCACCTCAGGGGGATTCTCTGCTCCGCATCCTGCCGCTGGTAGCCTCGCTCGTAGATGTCTGTAGTGAGGCCGAAATCTGCGATCTTCACCAAAAGGTCCTCTCCTACTAGAACATTCCGGGCGGCCAGGTCACCGTGCACGTAACCAGCCTGGGAAATGTAGGCCTGTTTCGAGAGAAAAAGTCAGAAAACATCACAATTCAAAAAGTGAAGAGTCCATGCTATGTTGTTATGTATAAAAATTGAAATGTTGCACATAGGTCTGGAAATGCATTTTATCACCCCCATTCTGTTTACAAGGCTGTGAGATTGTGTGGGTTCTTCTTACCATTCCGTTAGCTATCTGCTGCGCTACCTGGTAGACATTCTTCTCCTTGAAGTCATACATACTGTCACGGAGTCCCCCATCCGACTGGGTTGCGAATTTACATGGAAAGAGTCACCGTAATTTAATCAAAGTTATAACATTGGTTGACATTTGGAACATTCCAGCCCACAGTCAAATAGACAAATACTAGATAAATGAAACACATAAATGGGTAAAATGGGCAAACAACTATTCTAGATCTATCTAGACATAAATATAGAGATAGAAACTTGGCATAAAGTTTTTTTCTTTGTTCAGTTGCACATTTGTATGGCATTATATAATTTCTTAAGTCATTTCCTACCTGAATGTTCCGAGCTGCCATATCAGCGGGCACGTATCCAGCTTGGGAAACGTAGGTGGTCTGTTCGAGAGAAAAGTAAAGAAAACGTATACAATTCAGAAATGCAAAATGTGTGTTATTTACCAGTTATTCACATTGCATCCAACAGCTTCTGGGAGATTACAATGACCGACTCTATCTGGGTTTAACAGATATCTGGCCATGCTAGCAACCAACAAGGGGAAGTGGAGGAAACTTGTAGTAACCTGATGATGATGATATATAGTATTATACAAAGTGATTTTTTCGGTTGCACTATTTTGCCCGCCCGGTAGTTTCATGTGGTTAAGTTTTATGAATTGACGTGTCATGTGATTTTGTGATCAAAATATGTACACCCTTTGATTGTAAGTTTCCAGGAATAATAGGTTAGAGTTTCATGTCTAATCTAATGGATTTCCAGTATAAAATATATCAAACCTTTCTGCACTTCAGTAGGAAGTTCTTGAGGTCTCCATACGGCATGTACTCCGTCACCAGGTAGGGAGGGTGGGACAGCGTGCAGCACCCCACCAAACCGAGCAGGTTGATGTGCTGCCTTAGGTTGATGGTGGTGTCGACCTCTCGTATAAAATTCTTTATCTCCTCTACTCCTGCATCCTCTGCAAGTTTCAGGAAAAAAAATCAATACATTGTTGACATTTAGAGGTCCAGGTTAACATTCGTCTCAAAGAACAATTCAAACTCTAGCCTGAGTGCCATCTCGTAAAATACTAACAGGGCTCCTTACACCCGATACCCCATAACGGATTGCTCCCAGGCTTTTCAAGGTCTACTACTAAATGACATGCAGAGACTATTTCTGGGCGTTTCAGCCATTGTGTTGCTTTCAGCCTTTATAAAGCTGGTAAAATACAAATGTATGTCAGCCATTGCAAGTTCCTAAAGTGGGTAAAGATCAACACACAGCATCACTGCAAAAATGGACCTACCATGAACAGTTTTCACCACCACTGTTTGTTCAGTAAGAAGACCATCAACAACTTTCTTTAAAGACGCAAGGAACACGACGCCGAAGGCCCCTCTGCCAATCTGTTCTTTCAGTTGTAGATCAGTCGGGTTTACCTCGTACTCTAGGAACTGTGGCCGAGCCGGCACAGGGGGAGGGAGTGGGAGCGGTGGTCTGTGCACTTCTGTTAACTCTGGAAACAAAAGCAGAGAAACAATATACTAGTATATGTCAGGGTAGAGATCCCGATCGGAGTCTCTGCTGGTACAATCTATTGACCTGCAATCCGTGTTGAATATCATTTCCGTACAGCAGTAAAAGATATTTTGGCTTTATTGCATGCACAAGCTACTTCTAATACTATTGGTAGCTACTAGTAATATGATTGTCAGCATACCCTAAAACGTCAAACATTCAATGTTAAGTTGCAGCGATAGATCTAATCTCTCTGCCTACAGAATTGCCGATGACTATGCCTTTACTTATTTTTTATAAATAGACAATTTTACACATATGGGTACAATAGAAAGACAAAACTACCTAGAAGATTGGAATGAAAGTCACGCTCTTCAGGGTGCTTGTCGCTTTGTCTCTTTCTGACCCACCGGTATCCCAGAACTGCCGCTACTACTGCCAGTACAAGTAGTACCACGGATGGCACCACTGCAGCCGTCACCACGTGTGGGTTGGGCCGTCTGCCACCACGGGTGGAGTGGACCGTCCGTGGGGTGGACCGTCCGCCGGCTGCAGTCGTTTCAGCTGCATCAGTGGAAACACAGAAATGTGTTAAGAAGAGGCACCTGTTGCTACTACTGTTGCGTAAGACTACCTCCTGACAACCTTTTTCATAGAAAGGTTTGACTTCTTAGGCTACTTTATATAATAGACATTAGCACTGAACTTACTCATTGCCACGTGTGGGGTGGACCGACCGCCAGCTGCAAGGGTTTCAGCTGCATCAGTGGAAATACACAAATGTGTTAATCTATGCGTTAGGAAAAGGTACCAGTTGCTACTACTGTAAGACTATTAGGGATGTTTAATTTCTTAACCTACTTATACATTAGCCATTAGAATCGGACTTACGGTGGAAATTTCGCTTTCAGTATTTGTTGTTCATTAGAAAAGACAAGCCTACTGCCTTCCCTATAGCATGCAGCATGCAAGAACATGGACTTACCTGTAAGGAGTGTATTCAAGTCCAAATTTCCGAGATTGTTGGCCTTTATAAATGCCTGTTCCACTAGAAGAAAAGAAAAAGACAGGACTGGTACAACAACCATCATTAAAAGGATATTTCATTGGTAGCTTGTAAACTTGTGTCCATAAACATGGACATTACATTAAATTAGCAAAAGATCGAAGGCAGTAGGAATAGTAAATTGTCAATAGCCACCTCCAGTTAAATTCGTTTGGTTTCCTTTAACTTTAATGCACATCAGTGCCAATGCACAGAGACAACAAACAAGGTCTACCAAGCATGCTTGTCAATTGATTGATCCTACCTGTTAGGATTGTAACGCCTGACGAGTTTCCCAGGTCATTACTAGCGACGACCCTGTATGTGCCACTGTCATTTAGTGTAGCGTGCGGTAATGTAAATGTTCCAGTAGTCATGTTCATGACAGAATCACTCGGAAGTGAGCCGTTGACTTTTGTCCACAGGTATGTAGGAGGTGGCACACTGTTGGCGTGGGCCAGAATCGTCACCTGGTCTCCTTCTGTTGCACTAAGGCTTGAAGTGACTTCCATATTCGTCGGTGGGTCTGTGTGGTACATTTGCATAATACGCAACTGTAGTCAAGAATATCAAAAACATTTTATGAACGCAAAGAGAAGAATTGGGGTAAATGTAAGCTGTCTAAGTTACATATATTCTCCAAGCAGAGGTTTGTAAACTTTGGCTTATTTTTTAACGTTTTTGAGGCGTTTTCATCGGGATCTCCTGTTTGTAGTGGTGTCCTTGTGGCGTATTGGACACTACATGGCCAATTTGATACTGTCTTGCCAATTTCATACTGTCTTGCCAATTTGATACTTGCAGCAACCAAAAGATAAGCTTAGAGATTATTGATCAGTAGATCCAGTACATTTAACTAAGCAATGATCAGTAAATCAAGTAGATATATTTCTCTGAATGAAACAGTTGTCATCAACCTACAGTAAACCACGAGGTGCCTGTCCTTCCACAGCGGATCTGAAGCATCACTGAAGGCGGCAAACAACTGGTACGTGCCGACATCTGCTGGGCTTACTGCTTTCAGTAGTAGGTCTGCGTCACCAAATACCTCCACTCGCCCCTAGCATACATAGATACACAATATGTATACAGTTGTTATGATCATAATCGAAATTTTACTGCAAATACATGCCCGAGGGCTAATTGCAGTTACAAACAACATGTATGAAGAAAGAAACCATAATATTGAAAGAAATCATACTCATAATAATATTATCATAATATTGCATCTATATGATTCTGTGGTCTGTGATGTGGACATACACTCCACATCTGGTCAATGATATATTCTGTACATATTTATGTACATATTTGTGTGTATGAATGTGTTATAATTCTATATCAGATTCTATACATTTATCTACTAGTATCTCTCTATATGTGTGTTTACTTAATAAATGTATCTATGTATATGTGTGTGTGTGTTGTGTGTGTGTGTGTGTGTGTGTGTGTGTGGAGAGAGAGAGAGAGAGAGAGAGAAAGATGCAAATATATGTATATCATATAATATGATGTTATAGATTTTTTAGAGATAGACATTTAGATATATTGTGGTAATGATCACAGGTTCAACAGTCCCACCTTGTATCTGGACTGGACAGAAGCATTCCTAGCTGGGTAACGACTGGCCACCAGCACCTGATCACCACCAGTCTGTTTGAACCACCAGGCCTCAAAGATCACTTGTTTACTGGGCCTGAACCCGTAGCACCAGTGAAGCTCTGCGCTCGTTCCGTCTATAGTTTCGGTTACACCGTCGTCTTGAAGCACAATGCCACTCTCAGCTGTGTTCAAACAAGTAAACAATAATCGCCTTTCAGAACGTTTCATAATTTTGATAAGTACAATGTAGTTCTTGAAGCAAAGAACGAATAATGTACAGAGTACAGAAATACACAGACACAGCACAAATACACGTAGGACTTTCCCACACTGTTGTACCTTGTACCACTCCCATCCCTCCTTTGCCCTGTACTATCCTTTCCTTGGTGCTGAAATACCTTCACCACCATGTACTAAAAATCACGCTCCTGGCGGCCGGCCCGACAGTCTGGGGTCAGTAACTTCGGGCAGCGAGAGCTTGCGTAAACATAGGCTATAATGAATATTTAGTCACAGAACCATCAAAAAGTACCTGTAGTCACTATGGGTGCCGTTGTACTGTTTTCCGGCAGTCCCCATGTTGGTATTGCAGTAACATTTGCTCCTTGCGTCGCAGGCACTGCAAAGAAAATTTGCTGTCTATTTAAAAATATACTGTGCGGATGTGTGCAAAGACATAACTAAAATACCCCGATACACCATCAGGTAATAAACCACCTTGGTAAGAGTAATGTTCAAAGTATTCATACGTCTTTTTTATTGTGGGTACCCGTCAGAATTGCTTCGGGTTTGATAAAAGAAATGTCACCTTCACAAGTATCTCCTTCCCAGCCAGGTTCACAAATACATTCGTAGCCTGTTATCATGTCCCGGCTTAGACAATGTCCATTATTGGTCAGACACTCCGAAGGACACTCTGCAATTAATTGTTAGTGTGTCAGTCTTCAGCCATTCTATAAGCAAAGACTTTGAGCTAAAGCTAAGAATATACGCGGAACAAAATTAATACTGTGGTTTATTGAAAGGCTGAGGTAGATTAAGATTTTTGCAACTAGAGTAATCTAGCCAATAGTTTCGCCGTCACATTTAGCAATCAGAAATTACATGACATTCAACGGGGTTGAATACCTACATGTACATTAGGAAATACGTATACATTGACTACTCTGCGTATACTTTAGCATAGTAGTGATATATGCCCATTGTACAATGTAGGTCTCTCAAATTTCATACACTGTAAGTTTGACAATTCTGTCCTTTTACAGATTGCCGTTTCAACTTTTCCTCATTAATAATTAAAATGACATACACATGTACATTATCTGTGCATAATGATGTTCACCTTTAGCTAATATATGCAAATGTGGAATTCCTATCTATATCAATTCTATTGTGAAAATATCAGCATTATATCAATATTATATTCTATTAGAATTATTATATTTTGAATAGTCTTGCAGGATAACGGCATACTTATTGGGAAACTTGCCTGTTTTACAGCTCTCTCCAGGACCTAAGAATTCATAATCACCATTCACGAAACAAAACAAGAAGCTGGTGACTTTATCAAGGCATGTTCCTCCATTTTGACACACATTTTGAGCACATGTACGTCGTCTACATTTGGGTGGTTCTATTGCAGTTGCTGCAGCGACATACAATAAATAACATTCAACATTTTTAAGCCAAATGCTCTTAAACATCTAATGTTTTTATTTTAAAAAGTCACGGGTACCAAAGAATTCTTTGCAGCAAAAATGTGTTCTTTTTCGATTATAAGCTTCCTCTTTTTCAACTACAATAACTATAAGTTATAACCTCAACCTTTGTCCTCATGTCCAGAGATAATATTACATAATCCACAATAAAATTGGTTACCCAACCTTATTGGAAAAATAATTTAGACGTTTACAGGTAACGTTACATGACTAATTTGCGGAAAATGAATAATTACAAACGTTTCCACCTGAACAATGTTTTTTTCCTCTGTTTATTCAAATCATGGAGACAAGTACAAGTACATATACATACACAACTACTTTTAATAAAAAAACTTTTACAGCCATATCCCCAAAATACACGGACCAATCACAAAGACAGAAACTAAAAAAATGATGTCTAAATCACTTAGACACAAACAGGTCTTTAGACTGCCACAGATATCACAGATGAAGTTTCTTGACATTGTTGTAGAATGAAGCTTAAATCTCCCTGTACAAGGGTTTGTTTAGGTTTGTTTAATTCATACCCTATTAAAGCCCACCTGAACAATGGTACTTACATTGAAATTCGCAGATTACACCTGAAAATTGTGGAGGGCACCGACAGGTGAAGCCCCCATCTTCAGTACTGCATATATCCCCGGCACGACAAGGATTCTCCTCACACTCATCGACATCTAGCGATAAAATTAAATGGAAAACGAAACAATTCTACCTTCATAATAGAAGTTAATAACACGGAAATGAATTTGGAGATTTTGGTAGGTCTTGAAAATGTGAATTTTTTAAGTTCTGAGTTAATTAACCATCTACTTGATCGAAAACGAAACTGCTTTTTTTTCACGTTATTTTTATTAGATTTTCAAAAAACAAGTACAGTACACAGACTTGCATGGCACAGGTTTTACAAGAACAGAAACAAACTCATACCAGAAACCAATTCATTAATACTTATTCATATCGATCTAAACATAAATAAACTGTAACACATAGTAAATGAAAGTTTAGTTAACAAAGTAACTCAAAAGTCTCAATTCCATTGCCATACGTCGAGTCAAAAAGAACCATTTACGACCAAAATTTAAGGTGTAACTTTCCCCACTTGCCCATATATTTGTGTATTTTTCCCCCTCTATTTGCAATTATAAACTCCAATTTGCAAAAATACGCTACGAAAGATATAAAGGAGGATAGTTTAAGAGGCCATTGGCGATTTCTAAAAATATAAATTTTTGTCAAAAGAATAATTAAGTTGGACAATATTGAACATCATTTGTCGGTTAAATCCCCAAACATAACATTGCTGAGGATGGAAGAAAACTAAAACGGCTCATACTAAGCCTCCTCTTTTAAACAACATTTATCATAGTCTGTGTTTTATGTCTGCCAGTACGATAGATGAAAGAGACAGAGAAGATAGAGACGTGAAAATGATACCCTAATGAGAAAATGGCAAGTGGCTGTACTTACCAGCACAAGTCTTTCCATCCCTAGCGTAGCCATTGTTACAATGGCAGCAGACATTCAAAACCTCTATATATAATAGAGAACACGTGATTTCTTCACCAGCTCCACCACCTGTTTGCACGCAGTTAGGGTCCTCATCACATGGGTTGATAACTACAGCAGAAAGGTACAAACACCAGTTCCAATGGTTGCCTTATACATACAAATGCCAAAAGGTATACTCTAATATATTTCCGTGAACAAAGAAGCTGCACAAACACACATACACACACACACACACACACACACACACACGGCCGCCACGAAAAACATAGCCTTCTGACGAAGGTAATTATGCTAATCAGATATCCACATTTGCAACAAGACTGGCAATGAAAACATACATTGCCATGGCGACGGTGGTTGCTGTTAGGGTTATTGTTTGCATGGCACTGCCATGACACTGCCATGATGGTACCTGTTAAGTCTAGACAGATACAGTGCACTCCTCCCCTGAGTGTATAGTGAACAAGCCCCGGGGTCACATAAAGCAGGGCCATGGGGAAGACAGATCTTCCCAAGGGTTTCTAGGAATGTGGGCATAGATGTGGGTCAGAGAAATGCCTGTGGACATTCCGCATGCCTGTGGACAAAATGCTAACCATTCACTGGGTACGGCATGTGGGGAATGTGGCTAGTATGTAGGACATACACTTGACATACAATTCCTACCTAGTGAAATTCCAGGAAACCCTTGGGACATTGTGGAAATTGTACAGATTGACAAGACTCCCATGATGTTCATGAAGTCGGTACAGATTCACAAGACTAAAAATTCTTGTGAATCTGTACCGACAGTCTTCTGAGCTCTGCTGCATTTAAACAGGTACTATTATTATATCTTTCTTATGATATCTTTTTCTTCTATTATAATAATTGAGAAGTTTATTGCAAATTCATGCCCAGAGGCTAATTGTCAGTTACAAACATAAAAGGACATTGAAGAACAGTATATAAAATAACTAAAATCTACATGATGAAAAGTAGTTGTCTAAAATTGTAGCTATGTCTAAAACTATGTCTGAAGGGTTTGAATTCTATTTTGAAAACTGTAGAAGCTTCGAAGACATCATCAGTGCATATCTGTAAGTCTCCTTCTCAGCATTTCCCCAACATGTTCAGATTCACAATGTGATCGACTTTACTCACAGAAGTAATTCTAAAATGTCTTTAGAGGTTGTAGTTTATTCACCTGGAAGGCATGTGGGAAAGGAATGTGAGCAAAAATGTAGGACTTCCACTTGGAAGGCTTGAAGACTTCCACTTGGAAGGAATGTTGTAAGGCATGTGCGAATGCATGGAAGCAAGAATGTAAAACTTCCACTTGGAAAGCATGTGGGAATGGCAAGAATGTAAAACATCCACTTGGAAGACATGTGGGAATGAGGGCCAGAAAGTAGGACATGCCACAAATCCCTAGGGTTTACAGCGCATGTTAAGAATGCAGACATAGCAACCATACCACTATCTGTCCCACCGGTTTTCAGCGCATGACGAAGGGCAGGCATTGTACAAATTCCACGTTGTTCCAAATCGAAGAGCTCCCGAATGAAACGTCGTTGTTCTCATCAGGAGAAACCACACCACCACTAAGCGCTTAAATCTTAAATGGCAACAACACATCTGAGTAACCTACAATTTAAAGACGACCACCCGCGTTTCACGGACTGGACTTGACAGTTACAGGATATATTGCTGAGGTGGCTAAGAAAATGGAACTGGGCACGCAGAGGACCAACGTTCTGGGCGGAAATAGTTCACATAGGACTGTGTGACAGCCGGAGAGGAATTATTGTGCAAGCCAAAACTGATGATCTTGGGCCTGAAAAAAAGGTTTCCCTTCTACTAGTTTTCAAAAAGTCATCACATGGCAGAAGATGCGAATGACCCCTTGCAGTTGTCGTTTTTGGGTGGTATTTTATCTAACCGGAGGCCTTCCGCAAGCACCCTATGGCCAGGCAAACTTAAGGTAATGTAACAGGAAATCCATTTAAGGCTAAATAAAGCCGTATAAAACACCTGTGTCGATGGTCTTACAGAAGTACAAATCTCTCTCTTGTGTAGATAGTATGCAGATGTATTGTCATATATCATACATGATTAATTTTAGGCATACTTAGGACTGCATGCACAAAAAAACTCTAAAATACATGTGTACTTCTACCTTGTCCTATAACAAAATCGATCTAGTCAATATATTTGGTTATGCCAACCAACGTCAACAACCTATCAATGTCAACCTCTGATGTGTACAACATATATGTAAGTGCATTTATGTTCGCGAGGAGTTAACTTCGCGATATACCTATCCTAGCGAACTGATCTCCGTGTCAACAGTTTGAATTTGTAATGAAATAGAAATTTATATGAACAATCCTTTCCATTCATGAAGAGTTGTTATATTTAGAACTTCTTGTAAAACGGTAGCACAAAACATCTAATATGTGTAATAGTCTATACACAACGCAAGCTTCAAATGCGCTAGTTTGCTAGAAACGGGTCACATGATAATATTGTACTCGCCGATTTTTTTGAACTCATAAATATCAACTTGAATGTATCCCAACCATGCGACTCAATAGAAGCTTGGTGGAAAGACAGCGTGGGTCATTTTCCAAATTCCAGTAGAGTAGTATTTACACAAAAAACGCGCATGGTCTCTATAAATTATATTAACATTTAAGATACATTTATTAAAGTCTACGTCTTGTGCTGACTTACGTAGAATTCATCATAGGATTCATCATTGAACATGGCAAACTTACCATCCAGGACACGCGTTAATAGATCGGTCCGGTTACAGTCGTAGAATTAAAACAGTCAATTACACTCTACGTAAAATGGGCATGCGGGGCCCTGCTTAAAATGCTATTGGCTATTGTCATAACAGATCCTAAAACAACACACACTTTGACTAGTGTTGGCAACTTCTTTGACTAGTGTTGGCAACTTAAAAAAAAAACTAACTCCAAATCACGACCTCGACAACTAGACATAGATAATGTATATGGCAAACTTACCTATCCAACGGACACTCAACACAAGCGGCTACCCAGTACTACAACAGCACATCTGATCACTATCGACTGTACTCACAGAAGTAATTCTAAAATGTCTTAGGAGTTTGTAGTTCATTCACTTGGCAGGCATGTGGGACAGGAATGTGAGCAAGAATGTAGGACTTCCACTTGGAATGCTAAGACATCCACTTGGAAGGCATGTGGGAAGAAATGTGGGAAGAATGTAAAACTTCCACTTGAAAGGCATGTGGGTATGTGGGCAAGAATTTAGGACTACGTAGGAATGTGTCCATAAAAGTGTGCCATCAACATGCCTGTAGACATGCCATGCCTGTGGAAAAAATAGACCTGTGCAATTCCTAGAATTCTTGCAACTACACACAATACTGTGCCATTA
>NW_017803910.1:2397753-2444972 GCF_001625305.1 Branchiostoma belcheri | reverse complement strand
AAACAACACACACTTTGACTAGTGTTGGCAACTTCTTTGACTAGTGTTGGCAACTTAAAAAAAAAAACTAACTCCAAATCACGACCTCGACAACTAGACATAGATAATGTATATGGCAAACTTACCTATCCAACGGACACTCAACACAAGCGGCTACCCAGTACTACAACAGCACATCTGATCACTATCGACTGTACTCACAGAAGTAATTCTAAAATGTCTTAGGAGTTTGTAGTTCATTCACTTGGCAGGCATGTGGGACAGGAATGTGAGCAAGAATGTAGGACTTCCACTTGGAATGCTAAGACATCCACTTGGAAGGCATGTGGGAAGAAATGTGGGAAGAATGTAAAACTTCCACTTGAAAGGCATGTGGGTATGTGGGCAAGAATTTAGGACTACGTAGGAATGTGTCCATACAAGTGTGCCATCAACATGCCTGTAGACATGCCATGCCTGTGGAAAAAAATGCCTGTGCAATTCCTAGAATTCTTGCAAACTACACACAATACTGTGCCATTAGGCTCCCCCCTGAGGCGTCGCCAAAAATCAAACTAGCTTGTCATATCCCCCATCCAATGACAATCGTATCTTAACAAACGCCAAGCAATATTTCATTATACATAGTACACACCTTCGCAAAATGACATTAACCTTTATTGCTGACGAATTATACATTATTCCTCCTGTACATACTGTACACATGGACGTGCATAAACATGCACGCATGTGTACACACAACTGCACATACGATGTCGGGAATATTATAAACGGCATAAATGTGTCAGTGTAGACACTAGCTTACCCTGGACAGATATATTGTTTGTTTGTGACGTTCCGTCGGAAAACACGGTAAACAGTTCATAGACCCCTCCGTCAGAAGGCTCCACAAATTCCAGTCGAAGTCCTGCTTGTCCAAACAACTCTGTCCGGTACTACAAGAGAATTCATGAGTGACTTGTTATTTCCGGGATGGATGTATTGTTTTGGGTGGCACTAATTCATGATGGGTTTGTAAGTATGGTGTGCGCACAAAGTACAACATCACAAAGATCAGGCCACATGGCAGAAAATTTTGTACAATTCACTTAGTACTTATTACATCTTAGTTCTCCGAATCTCTGCTTTTGGAATCTACAACAATTAAGTAAACGTTAATTGTTAACAAATTATAACAAGTATTGTGGACATGAGCTACCAATTAGTAGCTTATGTTCACAATGCTTGTTATTTTCTAAAACTAATAGAATATTCTGGCAAGATGATTCTGACCCTATAACGCCATGATATGTAGACATCCACAGCAGTTCTGCTTGCTATTACTGTGTCAGGTAGCTTCTTCCAACTCTCAAACAGCGGTGTGATACCAGCTCCGAGTTGGTAGGTCCAGATCAATTCCACGTTTTCATTCACATAAACGGTCTTGTTCTGGACTGAGCTTTCTGTGGGAAAACACATGTAGACTACATATCACATTTAAGAGTTTGGATCCACAACATTGTATACTGTATTGTATTGTATTGACTTTGTATTGTATTGTATCAAGATATCTTCTTGTTGTACATAGTACATAGTTCATTGTAAATGATTGTACATACGACGTCGCTATCAAGATATTTAGTTCAAAACTTTCACATCGTGTAGTAGAATGTGTATACAAACACACACAAAGCCACTTAACATGTTGACCCCCTCGGCGAAGGTGTGGGAGTGAAGGTGTAGGAGCGACCCTGGGGTTAAGGGCAACACCCAACAGTGAAGACAAAAGAAAGCCATTTGGGTAGCCAAACTCCCATGGCAAATCACACTACTCAATTGACTAAATTTTCCAATTTACATTGCTGTAGTCCGTTGGAGACTATAAATTACATGTTGTAATATCAGACAAGAGTCGATGCATTTGTTCTCCAAGGCAAACCCAGCCCAGCCAAGTTATACAGACTATTCCCTAATGCTTACAACTCAATTGGCCCTTGCTAGAGAACAACACCCACGCACATACCAACTGCATGTATCATGGCGTCGTACAGTTGCTTAAACACACAAACACGTTGAAATGGACCCGAAAATTTCGGTAACTTTGGAGACAATATTATCCTTCTTGGTGAAGGTGCTCAAATTTTCAAAGGATAATGTGTTGTTCAAAACAGACATGGTTTTTCGAGACAATTGTTTCACTCTCGATGGCACTTCTCTCTTGGCAGTATGATTCGTATGGCCTAGCTTTTTAACTGTTGAACTACATCTAATTCCACCACCAGACGACATCAACATCTTACCTATCATCTGTCCATGACTCTCTAAGATGCACAGAAAACCAAGGCCAACACGGAGAAGACTTATTGCTCCGGCCATTTCCCTCACTTACGTGCCACCTACTGTAAGCTGTGGAGTATACGTCTGCCACCTCCACGTCCACTGTTTGGAATTCCCCTGGGGGAAATGCCTTTCCGAACTTGAACAACGGGTGTCAAAGGTCAGTTTTTACACTCGGAGGCGTTGACAGTGGTAGCATTATACATTAAACGGAGCGGAATTACGATGTGGCCTGTACATGAAGTCAATAATTACCTCAGTGAAAAAGTATGTGTGTTTGTTTGTTTGTTTGTTTGTTTGTTTGTTTGTTTGTTTTCGTGCTTGTCTCACGGTGCAGAGTGTACACAACTGAATCCAAACCTCTACCTTACATCAGAAGTACCCGACTGCGACAAATTGTACTCTTTAGCGGACCAAATCCCCTGACATGTTCTCTATTTTCCAGCCGTATCTGGGGACTGGTAGAGGCTAATGGACACCGAGACAGTTGATAATATGCAATACTTGCAGAAGGAAGATATGAAATGTCTGCGGGTCAAATTGAAATTATCAGAGGCCATCGATACGACCGCATATCGGCTTTTCTCACCAGCTCGGATTTTCACATTTTCTTTCTAGACGTTTGTTAGGAAAACAACTGGCTGATCCATTCACACCGGGAAGGACCTCTGTTCGACTCGATGAGCTCTCGAGTGATAATGGGCTCTTTAACGTGACTCTCCTATGGCTTTATGTCCTATCCAAAGCTAGGTAATCATTTTCATTAAAGTGGAGTGACGAAATAGGTGTAAGTGGCTTTCCCAAGGACATCACAGTAGAGCCTGACAGGAATTCAAACCCAGAACCGTCAGATTCTATGTCACCAATTCTGCTAATAGAAATAACTTAATCTCTCCAGATTTATTACACGAGATTCGTTAGGGAAATCACGACTTAACAAGGATCTGTTATCACTGCACACAATTATCTTAATGGAAAGGAGAATAGAACTTTGGACAGGACCTGATACGCGATATTGCATGCGTGACTATAGTCATGAGCTAGAGTTATATATTTCCTTACGGTTGTCAACTAAACAGAATCCCAGCAGAATTCTTCAGTGACGAAGACGTAGGATCTGACAATGGGACGAAGAGGTAGTGACAGAACATTTTTATGCTACATTTGTCTTTGAGAGACCTATGTTTTTTTTGGGGGGGGGGGCTACCATCAGTCGTGATTGTTCCTGTGTATCTAAATAGTACTACAAACGATTAATGGGTAAAACTATGGCAACTAAATAACATTCTTCGTGTTTGCTTCTAGTGTAATGATATATTCTATCAAAGAATGCTTGCGATCTTTTCCTTTGTCTTTGAAGGTCGACAGCAGAGGACAAGAGGTCGACAAGATCGCACACTGGCCCCGATTCTCCTCCTCTTTCTGACCTCCACAACCTTGTACTTGATCTCAAAGTACTTTGCAGAAGATTTCTCTGCTACCCATCCAGTTACAGAGGAAACACAGCTCGCTACATCAGAGAGCACCCCAGTCTCGCCACTTCTCCGCGATTATGAGAAGGTTTTGCTCCGCAAGCGGCGGGATCGTCCCAATGATCAGAAGAGCAACAACAACTACCCTGTGACATGGCAACTGGTCCCTCCTGCTACCAACAAGCGCGGCGTTTCAACTCACAAAGTCAAGTTCAACAAGGCTGGCTCATCAGACGTTTCGTGGAAAAGGGGGGAAGATAATTTCGACATGATTCAGCTTGACGTGAAAGGGTCGCTACACAACAGGAGCGTTGATGTCCTTCTTTCACATCGTGTTAACATTCCTAGTTCCGATGCTGAAGCCAAAATAAGTAAACCACCTGATGCAAATAAACCGGACAAAATTTCTACAAACGATTACGAGAAGGGGAAGCTTTCATCTCTGGACAAAGGATCCCATGATATACTGCAGAAACATGGAGAGAAGATTTCTGATTCCAATCACAAGCCGGTGGACTCTAACCTCCCACCAGCAAGCGAAGAATCATCACTACGAGCTGGAGAAGAGGCCTCTTCTTTCATCGATGACGAAGCTTATTTCGTCGTCAAGAGAAAACCTGGCAACAACAAAGCAGAGTTCTTCGACATAAGCCCAGAGAATACCCACCCCACGTCCCTGGAGAAGGGAATCCGTGCGGTAGACGAAGAAATCATCTTCGTAATCGAAGAAGACGATGTCTTGAGAAGCAAAAAACAGTCGACTGAAGAAGACGTCAAGTCACACGTTGTCTTCACCGGACCCGGCACCTTTGATACCGTAGACAAGCAGAGTGATCCGCAGAGCTCACATACGAAGTCTCCTTCAGACATGTTCAATCAGCATGATCACCTCGAGCAGGATTTGATGATTCGACAGAAGGTAATTCCCATCGCTAATGAAGGCAAAATCCCATCAACAGATCAAGAAGGCAACGATGAAGAGCTATACTTCACGGAAAGAGTTGGTACTCAACAAAAACATCTCCCTGAAAAAGAAAGAAAAACCTCCAGCCACAGTCTCGCTTCAAGTTCCCGGTTCAAGCCTCGAAAAACGCGAGAAATTAGCGACATAATCTATGAAGAAGGTTCAGGCGACAGAATTGCAACTACCCAAGTACCGGTGCAGCATTCAACTAGAACCAACGTGTCCGACCGTACAAGTACTGTTGAAAACGACGTAGTTCCTACAGCACGTATCACAAGACAAAGTAGTGCAAGTACGGCAACAGCCAGCGGCAGAGAAGCAGCTGACGGTGTTACAGCGAGTCCAACCACTGCTACAATCGTCAACCTACACAACACAAGGTTAAACACAACGGAGAACACATCTGAATCAGGTATGTACAGATAAGTACAAATGCATCATATTATGTATTAATAGAAAGAAAGATATTCATTGAGTCAATACAAGACATTTGTTAACCTACCAGTGCTGTATCTAATCTTTCCCTAGAAGGTAGCAGACACCGGTGGCTGCGAGTTTCTCAGTACTGGACTGTTCAAAACAACCTGCAAGGGTCACGGCGTACCGCCCGGGATGCTCTGGGCCTGAACCCGTCTACCGCATGGCGCCTAGAACGGACCTTACCTTTCATCATAGACTTCGGAGCCTCACACGAACTGAGTCAGATCCGTGTAACGTACAAGCAAAACCAGCATGCGATCACAGCGTACAGACTTTACGCGTCAAACGGACCACATGCGCAAAGACAACAAGTGCAGTGGACACACGTTCTGACCATCCAGCGGCAAAACGTCAGCGCAGACGGGGTAGAAACCATCGCTGGATTTTCGGGCGCTGGCCGCTCTTGGAAGCTGGAGTTTGTACATGTTCTCAATGAACGAGAGTTGTGGTGTAACAGTACATATATGTACCGCACCATGAGACAGAGACAGAACGATGAAGTTGATGTGAAAAAGCTGGAATTTTTCGGCTCAAAAGGTGAGTTTATCTTCTAACTGAATGATGATACTTCAGGCGATTCTATGTGAGGTCTTTCAGTCCATATCCATATAATCTGTTATTTTTTTATTCATTCAATGATATACAGAGCTATATATATATGATGTGTATATAATCCGTTTGAGTTGATATTGCGGCAATAACGAGTATGATGCAACTCAATTACTGTTACACCAAAATTTGATTGCATTTGATAATTGCTGCCATAAATTTGAGACCCAAACAAGATGCCATCATTGTCTTTTGATGTTAACACCTTTTTCCTTCCACCATCGTGGGAAGTTGTGGGCGAGGAAACAGTTGCAACTCCCGGCCACTGGATAATACACTCCGAGCTCATGCCAGAAGTTCGAGAGTACACCGGCTCTGCGCATTATAAGACAGGGATGTGGAATGGAGTTAAACGGATACTCGTATCTTTATCAAAACAGTGGAAACCATTGGGAACACCTCGGAACCACAATGACTGGTTTGTCGTTCTGGACTATCATGTCAGTTACACTATGAAGAAGCTGCGGATTGTGAACTATGGTTGTGACTGGAACCACGACGTCAAGGCGTTCACCCTGCAAGTCTCCGCCACGGGTAGCCCTTACCGGTGGACTCACGTGTTGACGGTCACCGACGTGGCGACGAACTCATCACTCCCGCAGTACTACGGAGGTTTCTCCGCGTCAGGTCGCTACTGGAGGGTCACCGTAACCGCCACCTACTCGGGCTGGGAGCCGTGGATTAGGACATTTCAGTTGTTTGGCATCAAAGGTATGTCAGAGAAGTTGTACTAGTTCTTGTCGTGCCTGTACGTGAAGCTGTCGTGTGGTTATGGCCGGAGACGTCAATACAAAAGAAAGCTTTCGCTCACTCACTCACTCACTCGCTCACTCACTCACTCACTCACTCACTCACTCACTCACTCACTCACTCACTCACTCACTCACTCACTCACTCACTCACTCACTCACTCACTCACTCCACTCACTCACTCACTCACTCACTCACTCACTCACTCACTCACTCACTCACTCAGATCACTCACTCACTTACTTGCTCGCTCAGCAAAAGGCTTCTAGTACCTTGGCCGTTTTTTAGGTTTATGATTTAAAGGTTCCAAGTTGATCATATATTTTGGTCAGTTCAGTAGATTCTGGGGTCTTATATGTTTTACAGTCATATCATCACCTTGCCCCTTTTATTTATTCCAGACTCGCCGTATCTCTGCAATTTTCAGCTTCCGGTGGACACTGGTGTCGTACCTGGGCCTACCTGGAACCAGACAAACAGCGTGGTAGGGAACATGTTTTATTTTGTTAGTTGTAACTTGTCAGCTAAGATAAATCTACTGTCACAATGTTAATAACAATTACCTTTATTACACAACAGTTGTACGAGGTAAGACATATGGACGCATGGCATTTACTGCTATATAACGTTAACAAACATAAGATATTAACTTTCATCATACTAATTTGATAATACCTTACAAGAGAGTCTATACAGTGTAGGATCAAAGTGTGCTTTTACAATTATTGGCTGAATTTCTAGCGTCTTGACATCCTTTTCACTGTAGTATTTAATGACTTTGCTTCAAACGACCGTCGATTGAATTTGCTGATCGCCCGATAGAAGGTTCGCCGAATTTAAACAACCAGAAAGTCGTTCGTAGATATATTTTAAACTTCATGCCATAATTCTGTGTTCCTTGTAAGGATGACGGTGGAATGGCGTTTGGGACGGTTACCACACGGATGTTGCTAGGTGATACATTCGAATATGACGTCATGTGGAACAACGGACACAGGGGCCAATACGTCATCGGGGACGTCGGAACTACGCGGCGGTTGGATATTTTTCCCGCTGGCTTGGGTGAGTTGGCACCCCAACGTTTGAGTAATTAGACTAATGGATATATGAGATTAGATGAGATGAAGCTAGTAGGAAATGAATGAAACGTGACACGAACAAAACAATGGATACGAAGAACTTTCCGTTCCCGTCATTATGAAAAGCTCAGAATAACACCATGAAAGAACTGTATGTGATTTTTTTTCATGGATCCTGATGACTCCTATCTTTTCTCCCCAGATTGTCGGAGAGATGTCGTGCCTGACATCATGTTACCTCTAAAAGCGGAAATCTGTTGTGTTCCAGGTCACCTAAACTGGAATCCAGAGGTGAGTGTCTTGTTTCTCTAATTAATCCGTCTGTTAACGTTGATATTTTGTCTGATCCTTTGATAACCCATCTGGTAGCTGCCAGTTTTAACCATCCAATATGGCGCTCGATACGTGTACCCACGTAAGTGATTGTGTTGATCTCATTCCCAGCCTGAGCTGAGAGGACTGCAGTGTTCCACCACTGCCAGCTGCAGGGTGTGCGGAGGCATGACGGGAAATTCTTGTGGCTGTGACAAGGCATGCAGGTATGCTGTCTACTCTACTCCTATATGACCTGGCATCTTTGATGCACTTGGTACGAGTATACACTGCAGGTAACAAACAAATAGATGAACAAAGAGAGACACATCAGACCAATTGCTTTAATTGGGTTTCACTCCATGTAACGCCCATACAACATTGTATGCAATGCTTTGAGCGAATTTCAGATTTCAGTTTGCATCTTTCTCAGTTGTCATTCTAAAGACTGGTCTTGCTGGCCATTTCTATCATCTTTGCCTAGAATGGTCAACTTTATCTATTGACAGTTTATACTTATTTTAAGGCAGGCTAAAGGACGGCCCAATCAGTGCAATCAGACATGTATACCGAGTAGAGCATTTCATATATCCCAAATCGTTCTTTTTCAAGGACATTTGGAGACTGTTGCCATAACTACGAGGCCGCCTGTGGTGATGACGTAACAGAGAACGAAGATGTCCCGGATGTGATACAGCCAGACTCCTGCAAGGGACGATGTAACAAGGAGAACGTCGTCAGGTACAATAATCAGTTACAAGGCCTTTAGGTTACAAGCCATGTCCCTTCCTAAGTAAAGGTCCCATAGAGGAATACTGACTGTGCCTAAAGCAGGGCAGTGCCTAGAACAAGGCCTTGGAAGGCGGATCTACACATCCCACCATTTTCCTGGTTTCTGTTAACGTTACCTCTGTTACCCTGTTATCTGTTTAGGAGATATCCTTTCACAGAAGGGTACTGTTTTCGGTCATGTTTGTGTGTTCGCAGCTGTAGCTCACCGTTTCTTTTCGGTTTCACTATCCAGCAAAGTGACGTGCAACTGCACAAGTTCCTGCAACATGACGGAGACTTGCTGTGACGATTTTGAAGACGTCTGTCGGGGTGCAAAGGACGATGGGACAGGTGACGTCAACATCACTCCAACAGAAGTCATCCAGGTAGGGTAATTTTGTCTTCGAGTATGGCGGCTGCATTGTAATGTTCCTTTAATGAACAAACGAAAGGAAAGAATTGAATAATCTTTGCATATTCTTGCCCAGCTGGGCTATAAAATGCACATGTGACCATATGTGGTCTAGAGGATATGAACATACAAAGCTGAAACACTTCATTCTAGCACTAAGTACTAAATATCTACGTATTGCAACAATATAACATTTATCATCTACTGTTAATACTAGTCTAATGTATCTCCCTCCTTTGCCAGCCGCTGCAGTGCGTTGCCCCCTGGAACTTCCGTTCTCACTTCTGGCTGGTCGCGAGTTGCCCGCCCGGCTATGAAGACGACGTCGTCAGGGGGATGTGCGAGACGTCGTACGGAAACGGCGACGTCGACATGTTTCTCCACGCTCCAGTCACCGACAACTCCACCGACACCAACTACAGAAACGTCTTCTGTGCCCTGTGTAACAACGCTAGGTTCATGATAGGCTGGAAAATGGTTGCCAAATGTGGCTACAAACCTGCCGACCCACTAAAAACCATACTGCAAGATAAAGACGACATTTGTGAGCACTACTTCCGACCTAGCGTTGCCCCTGCGCGACTTTGTTTCCCTCCCCACACCACGTCGCCTCGTCCAAGCCTGCGCTGTGATCCTGAAAAGTGCCGCAACACAACGGCTGTTTTCTACGTAAAGGCTGAACCATTTAGAAACTCTGCTTGTGCGGAGTGTTACGCTGACGAGGACGACCTTTTCGATACTTCTTGTAAAGCGGATGAATCTATATTTGTAGGTTTTCTCGGTACAATCACGGTCCTCTTCGACTACTCAAACATTTTGCAAAGCAAGATGTCGTCCACTGAGCTCGAAGTATTCGACCATACGGAGTCTTGTTCTGTAGGGTTCATATACGACCCATTTCGCGACAACTGTCGCAAGATTTCTTTCGTGCCTCCGAAACAAGTTCGCAAAGATACAGGTGTAAAAGTGGCAGAAGCTTCTTTCGAGAACGATCCCGACGACCTCCCAGAACTAACTCCAAGTCCCACCAAGTCTCCCTATGAGTTTCTTGGTCCCACTGATAATCTGGCAACTCAAAGCTTAAATTTCCCGCAGCAAAGTGCTACATTTCTTGTAATCAACACTGTTTCTGGTGCTTCTGCACTAGTTTCTATCCTATATCTCATATCCGGCCTTCGCCACTATGCACGCGCCGAATCCGCGGTGAAAATCTGGCTCTTGGCATGCCTTCTTCTGGCTCATATCAGTCAGGTCGTGGGCCAGGTCGTTCCGTCAGCAGCCTGTTGTACAGCCATGTTGGTGTGCACGCTCTGTTTCTGCCTCGCCGCTGGCCTGTCTCTCACTGCCACAATCCACCACCTGTCTATCCTACAGCGAGGCGGTACCTGTAAAGCAGCTGGCCATCTCTTAGTGATTGTGCTCATTCCGATGGCAATGTCGGGAGGTTACGTTGCACTGGATGACTCAATCCGCATGGGGGCATCCCAGCCTTTGTATAGTCTCCCAATCTGTTGGATCGACGACCCTGTAAAAATGGCAGTCGCCGTGGTAGTGCCTTTACTGATCTGTACATTAGTCGACCTCTACTTCCTATTGCGCATTGCTATGAGGTGCGTTACTGCCGATATCGTGCAGTACCGCTTTCTGGCGCAGGGGGCGCTACTGTTTCTCCCATTCACGGCTGCAATGACGACAGGCGTTCTCACAGCCTACAACGATTCAGAACCACTGCGCACGGCTTTTCTATACATGTTGATCACATTGGGTGGGGTGGAGGGGTTCCTTTTCTTGGTGTTTTCGATTGTTGAAGATCAGAGAGGAAGTGCTAACGTTGTTAACCCTCCTTTGCCAAAACCACTCGAATCCCTGAGTAGCCAGTCTGCTCTATAAAATGGCGCCAAATTCTTCAAACTACAGAAGTCATTTTGGTAACATACATTCAAGATTAATCCCGACACATCTATACATTTTTCAAAGTGCAACTAATGATTTTGAACTGTCATCTATTTATGTTTACCGAAGGAAAACATATTGTTTTTGCTCAGTTTCTTCTTCCTCTTCTTCTTCTTCTTTTTCCCCAAACAGTGACCTCAATGACCTAAACCAATGTTGTGTCTGTTACCATGGTAACCAGTGTTGGGTTAGTAATATCATGTTGCATTCATCATGTTACAATTTTATGGCAGGAGGGATTTAGACTCCTGTCACCATATATATGAATGTGTTTGAGTAAGAATTAACAGAGCAGGCCATATGCGAAGGTAAACATTTTGCATTTGCCTTGCAAATATTACCTTTCTAGTTCTCTAAGCGTTATATCGGTCCATAGGAACGTGTCGTGATATTAATTTACATTCACAAACAATACGAAAGGAGCTGTCGTCTTACTACGTTTGGTTGTGATAAAGACATTGTATACTAGATGCGTGTTATGTGCAGCAATGCAAAAGGCCTAAAGCCTCGCAATTCAGCCTCCGTTGTTGTTGACAGAAATAAAACAGTCTACTCCTATTTCTACTACTACTGCTACTACATGTATACTGTATACCATATATACACATGTACTTGTAATCTGACCTAACGTTACTTCTATCTATTCAATCAGCATTCTTACTATCTTAGAGCCAATACATCGATCGTGTTAGAGCCTTGTATTTTAATGGTGCTTTTTAAATCGTGTATATGAATTAATTTGCAAATTATTTGCTGTGTACTATCTACTGTGAGAGGTCAGTTGCAGTATCTACAAACTTTTAGTTTTAGGTTGAATAAAAGTTCTGCTCGGATCTATATAGAAGCATATGTCTTACTGCACTTCATATATCTGTCGCAAGGTGGCTGTCCACTACAGTAGTGGACTGTTTTATTACAGCCTATCGCTGGTCCATCGTTTCAACGAAGACAAACACCATTAAAAATTGTTACTTAATATTCTGGCAATCCATGGAGGTTAATTTCTTTCCAATTCCAACCCATTTCAAGGTAGATTAAAAAGAAAAGTGTGTGAAAACTATTCCTCCCCATGAGGAAGCTCCAATGGTTGAGTCCATCACATGATTATCAGGTGATTCGATTTGCATAGGTGACCCATTTCCTAAACAGAAACACAGGCGCCGGGGTCAGTCTGTACGTTCTCTCGTGAAAAACCGTCCTTTTTACCCTCTAGATCAGCCGGAAAACTGTGTTTCTACCCTGGCGTCATCTCTGATATGGTGTTCAGTGTCACGATGGACGGGGGAATCGGTATTCCCTCGGATATGGTGAGTTCGTAGTTCTGTTTTGGTGACGAATCGCATGTTACCTTCTAACCTCCTTGCCCTACATGTCTGTTGCCCTAGGCGTATTTTGAGAAGGAAGTTATACGTCATGTGTTTCAGTTCTCTATTTTCATATTTTCCATCTCATTAACTGTGTATTGTGTACAGATTTACAGTTTCCAAAGAAACATGGCTATTCGTTCTGTACCTAGTAACTGTTTTGGTGTCGGAGTTGTCTTGCCCGCCAAAATCGTTATAAAAACGTGACATGCAAATTTTGCTTCGTGTTTACGTTCCAATATTTATTGATGGCGTCTCTTTATAAACTATATTTTACACCACAAACGTATATTGGAGTCATCCAGACGACAAGGCAGCAAGTGCTACAACCGTCACATGGCTACGTGTGTGCGAGGCTACTGTAACGTTACTGTGTTATGTCAAATGTCGACTGTATCTACCACAGATAACGTTACTGAGTATAACGTTAAATTTCACTAGATGTAAAGTCTGTATCTGTATGTATGCAGCTTGTGCTATGTTATGGGTGCCAGTGAGAGCTTCACACTTCACTACAATCTTTTTATAATACTTAAGCAAGGACAAGCCCTACAGCAGTCAGTCACACGGTATGTAGATGTGACCTAAATTCAGGCATTTGGATGTTTACTTTACATGTACATAATATATGGGGTGCCAAAAGGGGTGGCCTCACACGTACAGACATATGGGCAGCTGAAGCCATGGAAGCCTTGAAAATCACCATTTACTTTTCAACAATGAAATAGAATAGACTGATTCAAATAACGTTACTTTTAGAAGGCCTCCTGCTCCTAGAATTTTCTAAATGAAACTAAGCTGAAAACCTAACAGATGGTTGCAAATGTTTACAATGTTTACAAATATTGACAGTTCTTCGGTGCATCAAAGGAGGTTAAAAATTTCATTGGGTGTATCTTTGCCTTTCTATGCTTGAACCAAGGACATTATACACAATGTCCTTGCTTGAACTAAGGAGGTTAAAAACCAAACTCCATGCGTTACTGGTTGGCTGATCACATGCATAAAATCCATCCCTGACACTGGTTTAATTTATGTACAAAAGAGTGACCTCTAGATAATCTCTACATAAGTATGGGTCGCAAAACTGATAGACCGAACACTTTACAGGCTGTGAGTGAGACCACTCCCCTCTTCAAGCAGAGGTTGGTGGGGAAGATCGTTACGCTTCTCTATATGCCCCGTTTTTTGGTCTCTACCCCCACCAAGAAAATGGTGTACATATAGAGACGGAACAATCTTCCTCACCATCCTCTGCTTGGAGAGTAGGACCTCTCCTCAAAAGGAGGATCCAAATACTGAACTGCAGTCTTTTCTTGCTATTGTCAGGGTTTGGAACCAATGTAAATTTTAGGGGTTTCATTATACAAACACGAAACCAAGCTGATTGGATTGTTCTCCTGTGAAGCTATTGTTATCATGATCTATATGTGTACGGTAGGACTATGGAGCTATTATAATACACATTATAGCTCCATTGTAGGACAAACTGAACTATAGTTTAGAGGAGTTCTAACAGGTATGGGATTATAGCAATACTAGGAGGATGGTACATAGTATGTAATTTATAATCGAGGGAACTACAACTACATGTCCGTTATACCAGTGACTTATAGGTTTCAGACCTGTTACCCCTAAACCAAATAGGCCACGGTAAGAATGATGTCCACATAATTAATTGCCTTCCTTGTTCCTTATATTTGGAACATGTCCTGATGTGAAAATAGCCTGTCTAAAAATACAGCCTGAAGAAGAGGTGACAACAAATAAATTAGCCTGGTGTCCGGTATACAAAGGTTTGGGTGGGCTCTCTTTAGGCCTGTAGTACGAGTTACTCCACCTAACTCAACTAGGCTCCCACCAAGTTCTAGCCTGGATGCCACCATGAGACCCCGCGCAACGCATTGCACCCTTCGGCCAGGGGAAGCCCCATGCCCCAATCCCAGTGTTGGCACCTGGGGTCTAATTTATTGCTTGTGCAGGGATAGATAATTTGAGGAGGGGTGTGTCAAACTCTGGGAGAGTAGAGGGCGTGTTGGGTGAGACTGCCGGTTGGTCGACAGGATCAGTAAATTTTCTTTCTCTAAGTGCCAGGATCTGGCACCCAGGCTACAAATAAATTGTCAGGAATCAAATATTACGAGCGCTACAAATTTCAGCATAATGTATTACACATTAGAGGAAGCAGCACTTTAGTTATAGTGGTTAAACCTAAAAGAAACTAGATTAGAATTGTCTGTTCAGTGTTCTTGATAAGACTTGTTGTTTTTTATCTTACTTAATCAAGACCTTAATGCTTTTGTACCTCGTTATTTTTTGTAATTAGTTGTTTTTTGTCTTTCTTGATGCTGCAAAACATGTGGTGGAAACTGCAATGTGTATATCACACATTGGGTGGACATTTACCAGCCCCAGCTTTAAAAATCAGCTTCGCAATCAATTCCCAAATTGTCATATTTTGTCTTCCTTCTTACTGTTTTTTTTAAATCTATCCATACAGTGATTTCATTAGAAGTTTGAAAAAAATCTGGTATGTATATTGACTTCTAGCCTGGGTGCCATCCTCCATAGTTTCTGCCAGCTCCCCAATGTTGCTGGCTACCGCGGCCTTCCTAAAGAAAAAACAACAACAGCAGATTAGGTTGGTGTGGCCTAAACAAATATTGATGGTGCATCAGAAATCATCAGGTATTTAGCCAAGGTGTGAACTGAGATCAGAATAACAGTAGGGGGTGTGTGAAGAAGTGGATAATTGACCAGGAGGTCTTCTTATCACACTAATACAATATGGGGTCCACTGTCTAGGAAGTTTGTTTTACCAGAGTTAAGTTCTGGTGACTTGATAACATAATTGATGTGTTTCACACATCTGTATTTCATTGCTTTCATTCATATTTCCTTATCTCCAAGTAGGGGTAGAAAATTGTAACATTTCCTAATAGTCTAGTACCCAAAACTTGTACAATGTTTGTTTATTTATATTATTATCATCCTATCATTTAGTTATGAAGAATTAACACATTTGTTAAAAGGATTGGCATAACAGGAGACTATCACCTCTTCAAGATGTTAACCCTGACTGTAAGGTTTGAACCACTCACATTTTTTTCGACAAGTGTGGTGGAATTTTATAAAATGCTCAAGGGATGGCTGTCTATCTGCGTGAGAGGACGTCCCTAACCAAAGTTACTAGTAGGTACTCATTTTCACCTGTGTCAAGTGAGGAAATAGGTGTAAAGTGCTTTCAAAAAGACACAACAAAATGGCACCTTATCTTCAAATTGCAGTTAAGTGAAGCCATTGTTGAAATTAGCATAGAAGTGTCCCTCCCTGTGTCCACTGTTCAGTTAATGTACTGAACTGTCATAAAAACCCACTGGTCAGAAACATCGCGATCTTTAAATCAAAATCTGCTTTGAGATTACCAAGGATTACCATATGGAGGACTTGATATTATCTTTTTCCGTAAACTCTAAGCTGCTTACAGAATTAGGGTAAGATTTCATGTACAAAACGGTTTAGAAAAGGATTTTGCAGGTGTGTTTTATTCCCAATTCAACCTGTGTGTGCCCTCGGGATACTGCCACCACCACACACTCTGTAGCTTTGAACAATGTCAATACACTTTATTAGTACAATTTCTGTGCATTGTTTACTTTTGAGCAAATCATCAGGTATTTACTAATTCTGCCAAGGTGTGAACAGAGATCAGAATAACAGTAGGGGGCGGTGTGGGGAAGTAGGTAATTGTCCAGGGGGATGTCTTATCACACTGCAGACAACATGGGGTGCAGCAAGTTTATTTAAGTTTTTACCATATGATAGTAACATGATGATGTTAATAACAAAGGACAATAGGGGGCGGCATGCAGAATTATGTAACTGCCCAGGGGGGATGGTCTTATCGTGATGACAGGCAAGATGGTCTCCAGGTCTGTTTTGGTTTTGACCAAAGTCATGCCTGTTATTGACATAATGAACCGAATACACATGTGAATAACAAAATGACAGTAGAGGGTCTGAAAAATTAGTTAATTGATTAGGAGATTTCTAGTAAGTTCTGTTTTTACCACCAGATCTAGTGACTTAGTAGTAACACGTTGCTACAGTTGACACATTTAATGACTTATATTTAATTGTTTCCAAGCACTGGGTAGAAAACTGCAATGTAAAACTCTAATTCCTGTTAATGACGTTTAATGCTGTTAATGGAGTTTAACACCATTGTTGAAATTAGTGCCCCTCCCTCCTAGTGTCCACATGGTGTCAAATGTTGATGTACTGGACTGTCATAAAAGATGACTGGTCAACAAATACACATTACAATTGTCTACCCCAGGATCTGCTCTGAGATTGCCAAGGACATTACATAATGTTCTTGACATTACTTATTGCCATGAACTCTATGAATTACAAACCAGCCTGGTATGTTGACTTTATGGCTCCTATTGTAGCACTTGGTGCTACCATTGGATGCCCAGGCCTATTTTATTTTTGCCCTGTCACTTGAAATTTTTTTCTAAAAAAAAAATGCTGAGAACCAACAAATTAAAGTGGTGTGGCCTACATGTAAGTTCAAGGTGGAAACCTGACTCCATCAGCATGTGTGTGAGAGATGTGCAGGGGACGTGTTAATCCTGACATCTGAGTCTCCCACAGCTGTACTCACAGGAACTTCCTCAAATATGAACTGGCCAGGGTTCCCACACATGTTGATCTAAGGTGGGAAACACTTGGACAGGGATGGGATACTGAGTAGCCTGTGTATACACACAAGCTCTCTGGCTTGGAGTTAATGACCCAGCCCAAGGGGCGGCAACCTTAGGGGCGGGCGGCCGTCAGGAGGGCGATTTAGTCAGGCTAGGATACTGAGAGGATGTACTGTTTTGCCTTGCCCAATCACAGTTTGGTTTTGTAAATGTTTTCATATCATAATGTGTATCTCAATTGCACATTTTCAGGTAGGTGCAGTATCAGAAGCAGACATTGTTGCTCTGACACTAGTCCCCAAACAGTCGTTGCGTTAACACTACCGTTAGTCATTGTTGCCCTAAGAGTTATTGTTGCTCTACAGCCATTGTTGCCCCAAGGTGACAGGCAGTCACCGAAACGTGAGATATGAAAACCCACTGGTTATTGAATGTAGAACCTTCTTATAGTCTCTTGCCAATTGTGATCAGATGAAATTATTCCGAGAGGTTTACCACTGAAGATGACAGAGGGTCACCAAAACGTCAGATATGAAAACCCACCGGTTGTTGAATAAAGACCCTAGCCTTGTGCCATCCTCTGTTGTTACTGCCAGCTCCTTAATGTCACGTGGTAGCCAGCTACAATAGGGAGCTGGCAGAAACTACGGAGGATGGCACGCAGGTTACATATAAAGAACCTTCTACAGTCTCTTACAAACCTGATGAAATTATTCCGGATGTGGAAGGCCCAAACCCTCATGGTCGACTAAACAAGAAATGGTTTGACAATGTAAGGGAGGACTTCCACTAGTTGAACCTACATAACTTCAACCCACAGGATAGAGGCATGTGTCGGGATGCCATCAAGCCTCAGTATTGTAATGCCAGCATGTCAAACCATCGAAAGACGGGGAACAACAGACGATAAACTGGATAGTGAGTGAGTTACCATTTCTTCCGTCCCCACAGATTTTCATCGATCTGGTGATTCAGGATCCACAGACGTTCACCGCCGAGAAGGGTCGGATCACAACTTACGAGATCGCCCTGGAGACAAACAGCATCTCCTTCATCTTGAAGTCTTCCCATGTAAGACGGAGGTTCGAGGAGTTTGTGTGGCTGAAGGAACAGCTACAGGAGACGCACGGATTGTAAGTGAAGATTGCCATTGACTTATTACAAGTACTTACTCGTAACACATTGCACTGGGGCTGTGCAGATGAGCATGACACTCCATCTCCAATCCTCCCTGTCCGCCACAGCTCTTTCATCTGCAGTGCAACATGCATCCTTGCACAGTTGTTCAGCACGGTTTTCCTACTCTTGCACGGCAATGCTTTAGTTCCCATAGAACATAACATATGTTATCTCCCACTTGCGCTGCCAGGCATGTCCAGCAAACTCTAGTCTTCTCTCACATACGAGCTGAGATATTGGGGGTTGATCCCCATGTAACATGGAAGCTTGTTCCAACTTGTGTTCTGTGCCCCCCTCCCCACCCCAGGTCTGATCTGCCACCCTTGCCCAGTGGAGGTCTCCTGCGGATATTTGGGCGACAGTTTGACAAGGAGTTCATCAGGCAGAGACAGAAACTGCTGCAGGACTTCTCAGAAAAGTAAGTAGAGACCCAGTCTGTTAACATATCTATTTTGTAGTTTTTTTTTCCATCCTGCCTCTAGGAAACCGGTAACATGATTTAAATCATTACCAAAACCAAGGAGATTTTAACCTCCTTGCCAAAATAAAATTTGTTGTTTCCTCTGGTCTAGAAGTATGCAGAAAAGTAACTTAAGAGTCAGTGGGGTCTGTCATGAAGGAAGAGGTTGGGGTCAGGCAAAAAATATCACAACATACGGGTTACATGATTTAAGTCCTCAAAATCCATTAACATATAGTCATACAGAGTCTATATAAATCTATCATCAATATTTTCCCCCTATAGAATCGTGCGAGAGCCTGAGGTCCTGTCAGATCCGATGCTGCACCTGTTCCTGCAAACCCAGCTCCCGCCCAAGGACATCATCCGAGTCAAGAAGGGAGAAACGGGCAAGTCTGTGGTAGAAACCATCTTAGGAGCCGAGGAGAACCAACTAGACACATCCAGGTAAGGGACAGTACTTCTGTGTAACGGAATTAGTGAGGTGTTTCGGGATATTTGATGGTGATCTCCTCCAACTTTGCCTTCTCTGAACAGAATTGGTCAAAAATTGAAAAAAGGAATTTCTACAAAATAAACTGCATCAAACTGAGAAAAGATGCCCTGAATAGGGACCAGTGTTCTGAAGTTCTATTGTTCTATTAAGTGTTCCAAAGTGCATTGTTCTAAAGTCATTTTTTCTCTCAATCTCTCCACTTGTACTGTCCTTACTGAAATGCTTCCCTACAGGATGACATGTTGGTAAGATCTTAATTTCTTGTCCCCTTGTCTTACCATTCAAGTCACTATAAATCTTCTGAAAAACTCACAAGTAGCAACTACAGCATATGCATATGTCAGCTGGACCTCCCTGGTATTCAGTCAACTGTGCACATACTAGGAGTAGCTTGTAATGCTTTCTAGTATTAGTTTGCAGGGGAAACGTCAACCGAAGGGGGAGAGTACTAGTATTAAAACCCAGGATATCCTTTCTCCTTTGAAAGTAAATTTGATGTGCATTGTTTGCACTCCAGCAATCAACTTAAACAACAACAAAAAAAACATGTATTGTCTCCTTCCCCTAGTGACTCCTCTGCGTCCAGTGGGTTTGTGGAGGTTAGCCTCCCTGGTATTCGCTCAACTGTGCACATACATGTAGCTTGTATTGCTGCCTAGCATTAGTTGGCAGGGAAAAGGTCAAGATTACAATCAACCAAAAGTACAGAATATCAAAGCCCAATTAAAGTAAACATTACCTTGTCTATTTACAAAAAACATATCTTGTCTCCTCTCCCCCAGTGACTCCTCTGCGTCCAGTGGGTTTGTGGAGGTTAGCGACAGCGACTCCTGCAGCAGTGGTTACCTCGTGATCGATCCTCACGGTAACATCCAAGACGTTACAGACAGCGACGAGGAAGATTTTCAGATTCCTCCGCTCACCCTCCTGAGAAGAACGTCAGACCCATCACCGTGGAGACAGTCGCTGTCTAAGAAACACACTTTGTTGACCCAAGAGGGTGGACAACAGAAATCAGGCTCGAAGCACAAGGATAAGAGAAAAAGAGTGACTTTTGATGTTACATCTGTGAGCTTGTGATTGTAGGCCTGAGAAGTGAAGTTATTTTTCTACCAAAGAGAATCAATTTATAATACCAGATGTGAACTTTCTGAATCAGGAAAGGGGAAAATGTACAAAAAGTACTGTGTACGAAAAGTACTTAGTTTTAATATCTATTTATGTAATGTCATCTTTGATAATTCTGCCCAGTACCATAATTTTAGCCACATAAAAAAGGCAGTGATTTCTCATTAGAATGACTGTTTTTTTTAATGTTCAAGGCCGGATTATGAGAGTTGAAATTACGTCATAGTGTTGTTTAATTAGAAAATATGAACCATCATAAGGCCATAGTCATGTATGCTATGTAATTCTAAAAAGTATGCTGCTATTCCACATTATAATCCGCTGTATGATATGTAACATTTTATGGTAGACTTTTACTAGAGAAAACTTTAGGGTAAAACTTCAGCCGTCTGTTGAAATTTGAAATGTTTTGTTTAAAGCTTTATTTTGTGTATAACAGTATACAATGTAAGTTTTGAATTGTGAAAACATTGATTGAATTATGTTGAGAGCCGTGTCTTTTGTATAGCAGTGTATAGTGTAAGTTTTGAATTGTAAAAAATGTAAATTGGAAAATGAATTCCCACACAGATGCAGTTTTAGATTAAGTGAAATTCATTACAAAGATACATAATTCGTTTATTCATTTTCTCACTTTTATAATTTACTGTATATGTAACATTGCGTTTTATGTTAGGCTGAACTTCTCTGGAATTTGTTCAGAATTGATGTTTTATTAGAGCCGTGTTTAGTTTGAATCAGGCACTCAATGAACTGTCATGCTGTACCTTCTCTTACCAAATGTCATGTATGCTATAATTGCTATTTGTCACATACATGTCGTACTTTGTTGTACAGAAATAAATGAACTAAAAGAAAAGAATGACAAAGTTTTAATATAGTACAAGAAGAATTCCAGACCAAACTCTCAAACAGATTCAGGGCCCTTCAGTGTGATGATGCTACGACACCAATCACCGAGAGGTATGCCCAGTGGGAGAAGGCTGTAGCAGAGATAGCGGAAAAGGTGGTGGGAAAACACAAATCCTGTGGAATGCCCAGCTGGTTATCAGACAAGACCCTGGAGTTACGTGAGCAGAGAGACTCGGCAAAGAAGAAATATCTGCTTGCAAGGACCCGTCGCACCAAAGAGATATGGAGGCAACTCAACTCGAGCCTAAACGAGTCCTATAGGCACGATGAACTTGCCTTTACACAACAACAAATAGATGCCCTTGAAGAAGCGGACAAAAGACGTGATCACATCTCCACATGGAGGATCATCAATGAACTCTCAGGCAAAAACAGGAAAGCCAACGTAAAGGTGAAGAAGCGAGACGGAACCCCTCCATCTAGCGATAGCGAGCTTCTGACGGAATGGAGTCAGTACTTCTCTCACCTACTGAACAATGATGGCGGACCCAAACATCTGTCCTCCCTCCACCTGCCGACATAGATCTTCCCATCTGTGTAGACCCACCCACACTCGAGGAACAGTCAATGCTATCAAAACTATGAAAAGCAACAAAGCCCCTGGCTTGGACTGTGCAATCACTGCAGAAGCCTTAAGAGGGGGTGGGGATGCAATGGCAAGAACTGTACACGCTTTCTGCTCCGAAGTCTTTGTAACACTTACTCCTCCAGAGCAATGGACTACTAATGTCATCGTTCCCCTACCTAAGAAGGGGGACCTCAGCCTCATGACCAACTATAGAGGTATCTCCCTAATGTCCATAGCGGCTAAAGTATACAACAAAATCCTTTTGACAAGGATAAGGGAACACGTAGACCCGATTCTGAGAAACAACCAGGCAGGTTTTCGTCAAGGTAGAAGCTGTGCGCAGCAAGTACACATTCTCCGCAGGATCATTGAAGCCTTCCAAACCCACCAACTGCCACTTATAGTTACTTTTATAGACTTCAAAAAGGCCTTTGATTCCATCAACAGGGATGTTATGTTTGCTGTTCTTCGCCACTATGGTGTTCCGGTCACTATCGTCAACGCCATTAGCGTACTCTACAACAACTCAAAAAGTGCTGTTATGGTGGATGACAACATTACAAAACCATTCCAAGTCACCACAGGGGTGTTACAAGGGGATGTCCTTGCCCCCTTCCTGTTCATCATACTTGTGGACTATCTGATGAAGAAATCCATTGAGGATACTTGCTCTGGTGTAGTTACACACCCTCGCCAGTCAAGTAGGCACCCAGCCAAAATCTTAAACGATCTAAATTTCGCTGACGACATCGCTCTGCTTGAGGCATCAATACCTAAGGCGCAATCACAACTCAATAGAACGGCTACTGCAGGAGAACAACTAGGTCTTGTCATAAGTGTTCCTAAGACCGAATACATGACCATCAACTGCAACCCACAGCCGCCACTGGAAGTGTATGGTCAGCCCATCAAACATGTAACAGACTTCAGATATCTAGGATCAATGATGGCATCCAGTAAGACTGACCTGGCCAGGCGGAAGGCACTCGCTTGGACCGCTTTCTGGAAACTTCAAAAAGATCTGGAGAAATCCGACGTTCCCCACTGCCACAAAGATCAAGCTCTTTAATGTAACCTGTGTGTCGGTGTTCTTGTACGGTTGCGAAACCTGGGTGCTAACACGTGACATGGAGGACAAGATTAACTCATTTGCTACATCTTGCCTCAGAATCATGCTGAACATCAAACGTATAGACCACGTAAGCAACTGTGAACTATACAAAGCCACAAACACACAACCTCTGATCTTCAGAGTGAGGCAGCGGCAACTGCGCTTTATTGGACATGCCCTGAGGATGCCAGTAGAGGAGCCACTCAGGTCTTACGCCCTCTACGTCCCACCTCACGGCAGAAGGCGTCCTGGGCGCCAGAGGATGAGCTACCTGACTTACATCCAGAACCTGCTGGGGGACACGGAAGGTGACCTGAGCCCTGACAACATTGCTGCGCTGGCTGCTGACCGGCGGTCGTGGAATGGACTTGTGATCGCCTGCGTTGCAGCCGACCGATGATGATGATGATGAATATAGTCAAACTGTATGAGTACAGTATACTAGTATATCACTCTCAGTTGTATTATGAGACAACAAATGTTGGTCAATCCTTCCAGTTTTCCATAAAGATTTGTACATGTATATAATGTTTAAGATTCACAGTTGTACCAACAGGGGGCTAATCCACTGGTGGTTGTGTGTGTTCAAACGCCGTAGTTGCCAGTTAAATTCAGAAGTAAACTGAAGAAGCGCAACTCTTAAAGCACACAACAATCTAGGTAACAATTTTGCTGACGGTCAAATGATGGCGTTAACAAGTAGCTGGCATTTTTGATGCACTTTCTTTGAGCGCCGCACTTTGAGAGCCAGAAGAACTGCAGCGAAAATGACGACCCCGGCAGTTCCTCCAAAAACAAGGGCCATGTTGTCTGCACTATCAGCTGTAAGCGGAAGAAAATTGTAATCAACACCCTAAGATGAAAAAAAAAGAATCAAAAGAAAGCTTGATGACATGCTAGAAGTATGGATCACCATGTTTCCCTTCACTGTCATTTGGCGTTCAGCACCAAGGACAGGGCTGACTGGCATGGCTAGTACTAGTATATGACTTGACCTGAATGCACTTCTTCGTTCCTGTACATTATACATATTGTCAGTGTGTTGAGTATCAATCAAACAATGGTTACTACATGGCACTTGAGGCTATTCTGGTTTATTCTTTTTCGTAAAAGAATGTTTTATTTGTAAAACGAATTATTTGGTGGTACCATGACTTATATCATATGTAAGTATTTACAGGATAATAAGCTGCTATAACTAGTTAACACACCCATGTTTACCCCCATTGTAGCCTGTACTGATGATGATGGGCCCGCGAGAGATCACATAGCGGCTCTTCGTGTCACTCTCGAGCGCCCTCTTGTGTTGCCAAATAGTACTGCAGCCCTGGGGCAAGTTTAGTTGAGGCATTCGGTCAACAGTGTAAGTAGTGTTTCCTTTTCAAAATATTTGGCATTTGTGAAAATACATGTATTGAATGAAGGCAACTTTTTAGCCCAATTTTTGCCGCACGCTCGCATCAGTTTAGGGTGCCCAGACGATGTCATCCTTATTGCCAAATCAGTAAGGCTTTACTAGTACTGATACAACGTTCATGTTGACCAATCATCCATCAGATGCCATATGCAATTATGTTCTGGGCACGTGCCGTCTCGTGTTATGACGTAGCCAATTCTCAGGCGAAAAATCCATTCAAGGGAACCTTTCTGATCAATTCACATTGAAGAAAGAAACGACAATTACATAAGGCGCATGCCTCTATTTTTTTTACTAATTAAGTACAGACAAAAATAGACAGTGAGCTCGTTTAATTAGTGCCTATCCTCTAGGCTTGTTTATCACCCCTGAAACTCCGGAGAGAGACGCCGACCTTTGATACCGACCCACTTACATGTACATGTACATGTACATGTACAGTAGCCCGACACAGTCACACATTCAACACTGACTTGCAGGGACTTGACTGTCTTCGTTGAGCGAAGCGTATACGGTATAGTGCGAAGAGGTATGTGTGATTTACCTTGAAAGTTCTCTTTTTTTCTGTACGAAATGCAAATTTTGCGCACTATACTGGAAGATTGAATGTTGACATGTTAGTTCAATAAATAACTGATTGCAGCTGGTCAGGAGGGCGTTTGTTCTATGCCCGATGTTTGGATAGTAGCCCGTAGCACGTTGCCCTGTCTATGACCCTTAGGTTTGGGCTTTGGCTTATTTTTGACTACTTAGCGTTTTTATTGGGCTCTCTTTTCTGTACTGGTACCCTGGTCCCTTTTTTACGGCAGCGATGTTAATGGTCTGGCAAATTAATACTGCCTGGCCAATTTGATACAGTGTTGCAGCCACCGAAATATCTGCTTGGAGATTATAGACTCAGTGCATGTTTTCTATTCATACAGATTTGTTATTTGTAAAATTCTGGTTCATACACGTTCAGGCGGCTACGGTATGATCTTTGAACGGTGACTCAGCAGCCTGTGGGACGTTCACCTTTACATGACACTCACTGATCAGGGGGCGGGGCTACTCGAGGCCTGATTCTACATTAATGCACTACTATCCTAAAATAAAAGGGGAGGGGTTAATGTTGCAATGGGTGCTAATGGGGGTCAAGCTCAACTGGGCAGGGCATAGCAGGGGGTATCAATACTGAACTGAATAGCGGCAAATCATGTCCTAATACTACGTTGATAGACATGACCAGGGGGAAAATTGCATATTCACCGTTGAAGGTCAGAGTCGGCATTGAGGTCATGAGGGAAGAGAGAAGGGTCAGACCAAATATATAAAGCCCTTATAAATCTATACTCATATTTTTACACATACGTGGTACAAAATACATATCATATACATGAGACGGACACATAGCAGGGGGTGTAGGAGGCTGTCAAACCATGGGGGGGGGCACTGAAAAGTTAGTCAAACGGTAAACCGTTACGCGATCATAGGAAAATTCGAAGCACACGTCAGCATCCCAGATACGATCCCATTGGTGACTAACAACGCCTGACGTTGGCACTAGGTCACGTTTGGCGCATATGATTGCATCAGCAGTACTATATATTAACGACGCGGTGACTTGCAGGAACAGTGAAGTCGTTCTCAGTCAGGAACCGATCTACTTAGAAACACACAATACCGTTGCAGGGGAGAGACAGATCCACATTTTGTGGTAAAAGGTGGGTAAAGTCGCCATGACGCATAAATCTATGGGGAGACAAGTGGTTACGTCTATTTGTGTGATTAACTTTGTACCAGTTATTTGATGAGTTGGATTATTCAGGTGAAGTTTATGTAAACGCAGCTCAGGGTTGCAAAAAGCTTTACAAATACAAATAGACCAATCGATTCATGAACGTTACCCCAACATTAATCTTGTGGAGCGGGCCAAAGCTACCAACGCTGGCTCCAGGCTAGTTTTACTGTCCTGACATCGCTTTGGGTCCCTTTAACAGATGGTGAAGAAGGGTCTACTAGAGCGTCTGGCTGAGGGTCCGGTGGTGGGGGACGGCAGTTATGTGTTTAACCTGGAGAAGCGTGGTTACGTCATGGCCGGCCAGTGGACACCGGAGGTCGTCATAGAACATCCAGAGGCGGGTAAGGACTGCTGTATTCAGAACGGTACTTTATCCAGAACCAAGCTCAGGCACGGTGTATGCCAAAGGTTACAATAAATTTTGTTGGTATGCACTGTTGGTATGTATCTAAGTCACACTCATACCAGGTCTCCAGGACCCCAAATGTACAGTTTTGGGATGAAAATGAAACAAAAAACTTTAAAGCCCGTATCAAAAAAAAAAAAATGAAGAAAACTTCCGGGGGTATTGGCCCACTCTACCTTCATACCAAATTTCAGGTCATTTGGCACAAAAATTAAGAAATTGAATCCATTTAACTAAATGACAGGAGGAGAAGAAGAAGAAACATGAGTAAAAACAATATATTTCATCAATCCCTATGGTATGGACTGAAATATGATAAGTTTTGAAAGGGAAGTTCAGTTTTGTTTTGTTTTGTAATCTATCTTTGAGCAGGTTTTGGCATTGATAAACACAAGGCGTTTATAGTTTCTTGACACAGATCTTTTATAAAAACTTTATTTCCACTTCCCCTTCAGTGAAACAGCTACACCGAGAGTTTCTCCGCGCAGGCGCAGACATCCTCCAAGCTTACACGTTCTTTGCGTCAGACGACAAGTTGAACCTACCCGGACACGCTGCCGGAAAAATCACCACGGTACGCAGATCAGTTGTGAAATCGGGGACGGGAAACCATGAAATGTGCTTAATATTCACTTTTATGTTCGAAACTTCTTTCTTTTAGATTTTCTATATTATGTCCATGTGGTACTAGTAGAGTAGTAAAAGTCGTCGTTTCGCATTAGACTATCATTTCGAATATAGCCTGTTATAAACATTGCACACAGGGCAACATAGCCGGGACGGGGGGCGATACAGACTTGCAGACACCTTTGCTGGGGTCCGTAACGTGTTATTGAGGTCAGGTGTCGTAATCAGTCCTCTTCCACAGTGCCGTAGCTACCGCCCACAGTGGGTATGGCCGGAACTTGATACTTCTCATTTCTTTTTATCACACCAGAATTTAAACTTATGCAACCAAATTTGCCGTTATAAATTTCCCTGCGTACGGAAGCATTGTTTTTGGGCGGGTTGTCTGTGGGTTTATTTGTTTTTCTTGGTTCTCCGGACAGAGTAGGTTGACAGTCAGCGTGGGAAGTACATTGTAACATGATACCAAGAGGTCGTAGTCCTTTGGTTGACCTATAGCATATATTCATCTCCAGTGTAAAGAGCTGAACGAGCGGGCCATCGACATCGTGCGGGATGTGGCCGGGGACGCGGACGTGCTCATCTCGGGAGGGGTGACCATGACCCCGTCCTACAAGCAGGGCAAAGGGAAGGACGCCGTGCAGGCAGAGTACCGCAAACACGTGGAGGTCTTCATGGAGAAAGACGTGGACTTTATACTGGCTGAAGTAAGGGCACAGTGATAGCTATACTTAGCCATGCTATTACCTTTGATAACCTGTTTGACAATTTTAAACTACATGTCTTACTTAGACGATATCGATCTCCGTTAATACATTATGATGACAATTTTGAAATCTTATGTATGTATTCGTTATTACTCTCTTATCAGTGGCAAAAGTTTTAAAGAGCTGCTAAAACTAAAGATTTTGTCCATTTGTTGTTTTTGTTTTGTTATTTGATATTGATTGTATTCTTCTTTGTCAATGGTGAGGCTAAAATTAGCTGTCTGCTAGTGCTATCCACCACAGTGTCTTGTACTTTGTATGTTGTTTGATACTAAGAAAATCCTGCCCGTTTTCGTGTCCAGTTTATCAATCACGTTGAGGAGGCAGAGTGGGCCATTGAAGTGCTGAAGTCCACGGGAAAGCCTGTGGCCTGTACCATGTGTATCGGACCCACAGGGGACTTCAAGGACGTGCCGGCAGGGGAGTGCGCCGTCAGGATGGCCAGAGCCGGTGAGAGAGAATTCTACACACAAAATACCCTTACATTTTTATCTTGAAAGTTCTTCTGTGTTGGTAGAAATCATTATGAAGCAGGTTTTAAACTGTAGTTTCCAACACAAAAATTGGACTTACCCATTTCTTGTCAAAGACTGGGGTTGTAATTTGGGGAGTCGGATTTCTTGTGTTGGAAATTACATGTTTAAACTTACTTCATAAACCTGATCTTGTAGCTCTGCCTCTCATGGTGAGTTCGCATTTCTCCACATTGCTATATCATTAAAAAGTGGGACAGTCCATCCTCATTTTGGATAGTTGGAAATTATTTTGGGACAGGCAATTCTTGGACGAAGAGTTAACTTCGAGGCCTGCAATGTCATTTAACCAGATGTAATGTAACTTCATGTAATTGATGTATTGTGATGTTTTTATGTGCTCCATCTTCTCCTGGAAGAATAACTGTCACCCACGGGCAGGCAGCTAAAGGAGAGTTGTTCATCAATAAACCTCAAGAAACCTTCCCCTACCAGGCGCAGACGTGGTGGGTCTGAATTGCCAGTTTGACCCCAACACGGGCCTGAAGACCATGGCGCTGATGAAGGCAGCCCTGGAGAAGGAGGGCCTGTCTCCCTTCCTCATGCTCCAGCCGCTCGGCTTCCACTGTCCGGAGGTGGAGAACGAGCATCCAGGATACGCCATGCTACCGGAGTGCCCTTTCGGTAAGATATTATATTATTGTACGCAGATTATACGGTAGCAAGGCAGTATCTATTGGCCAGCAATTATATTGGGTTATTGGGGAGGACCGGCTACTCAGCCAAGGGCCTGTCTTCTCTGTCTTGACCATTGGGTCCAGATTAGCTCTTCAGTGAGCTACAACTAGATCGAGACTACCTTCCAGATATTACACAGAAGATGCCTTTCTTGGTTGTTCAACTACCTGAATCAAAAGCCGATGTCAAACGAAGTCATTTGACATGAAAATTATCTTATATTTACGTACAGACCGTAAAAATATACGAATTATTGACTATAATATTTCACGAAATACAGGGATGTTGTTATATTACCTTTTTCCTTGACTTCTAACAGCTTTAGAGCCCCGCCTGCTGACTCGGTACGACGCTAACCGATACGCGCGCGCCGCCTATGAGCTGGGGGTGAGGTACATCGGCGGCTGCTGCGGGTTTGAACCACACCACATCAGGGCTATATCTGAAGAGGTAACCGTTACGGCATTCAGAGATTTCTATAGCTACATATTCTCAGTCACTATTCCAACTATAGTGACTTTGAATTTAAGAGATGCCCCGTATGCGTGTTGTTAGATTCGGCAGAAAACGCTATGAATTCTACACTCAGGTACAATATAAACAACACTGCCTGTATTAAACATCCTGCCTGTATTAGTTTCTTAGGTACAAGTTATGACACATTTACGACGTTTCCCATTCCTGACTGCCCCAAACCACAGTAAGATCCCGGCCAAAGGCGAGTTCGTGGCCTCGTCACATCTAGTGAAACTCAACCTTAACTGACACAATTCCTAGGGCCCCATTGCGGACTCAGCACAAATACACAAACTATCAATTAACACCACCGAAAACAATATTCCTTCCCGGAAGTAACGCTTCTGACTTGTCCTTACAGCTGTCCCCTGAGCGAGGTGGGAAGCTGGGGGAGGCGAGCTCCAAGCACATCCCCTGGGGGGAGGCCCTGAAGACCAGCACCTTCCTGCAGAACAGGATGAAGTAATGATTTTTCTTTAGAATGAATGAATGAATGAATGAATGAATGAATGAATGAATGAATGAATGAGTGAGTGAGTGAGTGAGTGAGTGAGTGAGTGAGTGAGTGAGTGAATGAATGAATGAATGAATGAATGAATGAATGAATGAATGAATGAATGAATGAATGAATGAATACCTTTATTGTACTCATATACCTACAACAGAAGAATTGTATACAGGTAACGTAACAAGTAACGACAACTAAGTGAATTCGACTTCTTCTCGCTTCAGAGTACTGGTGAAAAAGTAAGAACATAACGTTATATCATGTCTTTGTCTTAAATTTTGCGCTGAGTTACGTGGCTGGGCGACGGATACATTTGATACCATATGAATCAAAGCCAAGCAGATAGAAGGAAAAGACTGAATGAAACAAGAAAAGATGCAATTCTTGGCCACACTTGCTTAGCCGCGGATTACAAAATATCCCTTCTCAAATCCAGTCGTATTAGCATTAGTCCAATTCAAGTCACCAAGGTGACCAATTTTTTAAGTCACACATCGTCATTCAAGTTGTGATTATTTTAAAAAGTTCGTTGTATTTCCTCCCTACTCCAGGGCCAACCAGGAACACTGGAAATCCGTCAAGCCGGCATCAGGCCGCCCGGGGCACCCCGCACTCCAACCCAAGCTCATGGGGCAGTGACGTACACAGGAGTTCTATCAACCATGATGGCCGACATCCGTGTCAACATTGTTCTTTAGGGAACGTTTACCACAGATGTATCAGATATAATGTGTGGCGTACTTAAAGTAAAGTAGAAACCATACGAACAAACATTACTAACACTCTAAATGCACCCGCCTTGAGTCCTTTGCAGACTTAAAAATCATTCATTATCGTTCATTACATTGAGAAATAAAGAACTATAATGACCCTATAATGTTTTCTTGAGAAGTCTTGATGCTGTTAAAAACAAGCCTCTGTCACTTTTCGAGCTTATGCTTGCATCAGACCAAGACAAAGCCACGTGCATTTATGCAAACAATGACAGCCAACAGTTACACATGTGTATATTCACCCTCAATGAAACGTGGACTATGGAGCGTGGAGGGCAACTGTCTCATACCGTTGTTTGTGTGCAATGGTAAGTACACTCGGTTTAGTGAAGGCCTGCGAAGCGAAATTCAGCCATAACTTATGTCTTATACTGTTGACTGACCGAACCGTGATCTAGCCCAAACATCGCCACCACTGCAGAGGGAATTCGAAAAGTGCATAAGAGGGTTGAATTAAACCTTGGTCGAACCAAAGCAAATATAGTCCCCAGAAAAACATTTGCACATTGCCAGTGACAATTAGACAGAGAGGCGGACAGTGTAAGGTAAGCGTGGCTGTACTTTTGTCTCTAACAATGTCTTCAATCAATTAAAATGTCATATCTAAAGACCTTAAGCTTTACAGAGGTACACAGGCTGCCAAGGCACATAGTTACATTTCCCTCCGGTTATTTTCGCAAATACGCAAGTTATTTTCTGACAGGTACATATGTAAACCTGTTTGGCTCGGTGCCTAGTTGTCTTGAATGTTAACGCTGGACCTTTGGAAAACGTAAGTATACCTCTCTAGCGTACAACAACTCGGTAATTTTTACTAACATTCGGGACGCCCGGATTTCGTTCATAATAGTTTTCGCTGTGTCAGACATAAAAGATTTTGAAATCTTTCGCAATGTTTCAATCCCTGAATGCCTTATCTGTAATATTTCTTAAATACTTAAGGACAGAAGATGGTAAAGAAGGGTCTAAAAACTGTATTTTTGTAATATTTCGGGACGTCCATTTCGTTCATAACTTAGTATTTTTCCCTGTAGCATGTACGGACGGTTTTCACATCTTTTGCAGTGTTTAAAGCCCTGAAATACCTCATCTGTAATTTTTTTTTTAATACTTAAGGACACAAAATGGTAAAGAAGGGTTTACTAGAGCGTCTGACAGAGGGTCCTGTGGTGGGGGACGGCAGTTATGTCTTCACCCTGGAGAAACGTACCTATGTCATGGCCGGACCCTGGACCCCTGAAGTTGTAGTGGAACATCCCGACGCAGGTTAGTGATATAATCATTAACTCGCCATGTTCTGTAACCCAGCCATAACAACATATTGCATTAATCCATCCTTTATTATCCATTAGTCGAATGACTTCCCACTTTAACTTCTGTAGCCAGTAACTTGCCAATTTTGACAAAAAATGCTTTTTCTGTGTGATAGTATGAAAAGATATTAAGCGCTGTCTATCGCATACTAGTACTCTAGCAATGCGTTTGGATGTAATCAACGTGTTGATCCATTGAAGGTTCCGGGTCGGAGTTTAATTCTGACCAGAGTCTAAGTAAGTGCGCAGTAAATCGCCGGAAACGTGACTTTGTATGGTATGTTTTGGCCGCGATATCCCTGAAATCGTAATATCTGTGTACATATCTTTGTATTTTCTGAAAAGCCTGTTAGTTGTAGCCTTTATAGGTGGCGTAATGTTGGTGGTCCAGCTAAGACTTCCTGGTATTCGTCCGCGCGGATGGTTATGTGGCCTTTTCGCCTGACCGCCGGGATGGTACGTTCTATATGCGTTCTGGGTGTGTTCGGGCCATCGAAGATAGCGATAAACTTATCGCATCGATTTTAATTAAATTCAAATTTTGGAAACATTAGGTTCTGAGCTTCTTCGAGTACTAAGCCGTTACCCTGGGAAAATTCGTTTTTTCCATGCAGCCATGGTTAAAAATGACGAAAAAAATTACCCCTTTTTTCAAAATGTACTTTGATGTGCCTCATTTACCCCTAAATAAATTGGGCGCAGAAAATATCAATCAAGTGTATTGATAAGCGGCACGGCACCCCTTTCCACCAAAAGAGTGAAAAATTCCGACCCGCGTTTAGTACAGAAATGACAGCCCGTCGGGCTGAGGGTGTCAAATTGCTCGAAATACGGAGGGAAACTCCGGTCCGAGACCTGAAGTACGCTAGGGGGTAGCTTGGGGAGAAAAAGGAGCAATGCTTTGCTTTTGGAAAAGATGGGGAGAGAAATTATCTACACTTGTTTTCAAAAACTAGTAAGTAAATTTTCTGACTAGCCCTTCAAATCACTACGCGATGCTTTTCCAGTGAAGCAGCTTCACAGGGAGTACATTCGCGCAGGCGCAGATGTGGTGCAGGCTTTTACGTTCTACTCGACAGACGACAAACTTAACCTACCCGGACACGAGGCTGGCGCTACCATCACGGTAATCAACTTCTCTACAGCGTCATATAAAACCTGGTGATGTTGATGATATATTATATTATAACTAGAAAGGTGACATTTGCAAAGCAAATGCATAATGGTTACCTTCGCATATGGATTGCTCTGTTAATTCTTACTCAAATACATTCATATATATGGTCAGACAGGAGTCTGCTATAAGATTGCAATATGATGTAACCCAACATCAGTTACATTGGTGACAGACGTCTGGTTCAGGTCATTGAACTTATTTGTTTGGAGAAGAAGAAGAGGAAACAAAGCAAAAACAATATGTTTTCCCGAGTCGGTAAACATAATATATAGATATCACTTAGTCAAACTTCCCTAAACCACAGAGAGCAGTGGGAAGGTGTTGTTGAATATTGGATTAAATTCTAGACCTACTTTCCTCGAGAACTCTTCTTGATCTGTTTTCAATTCTCTTTTTTATCAAATATTTGTGTCAATGCCTATTGCTTAGTCCGAGGAGAATTAATGCTGTGTTTCTATTTCCTGTTTTGTTCGCCACTTTTTGTCATCAAGTGCAAAGAGCTGAACCACATGGCCTGTACCATTGCGAAGGAGGTGGTGGGGGTGTCGGACGTGCTCATTTGTGGCGCGTTGTCTCCGACCCCGTCCTACACAGAGGGCCGGGGGAAGGAGACCGTACAGCGGGAGTTCAGGAAACAAGTGGAGGTGTTCGTGGAACACGATGTAGACTTCCTATTGGCTGAGGTAAGTCACGTGGAGAAAGATGAAGACTAGTTACTGGTTACCTACGTATATTTGGAGAGCATCTGACTATACCATGACCAATTCCTTATATACGATCATTTTTGTTGACACCTCAGGGGCGGAGGCATTTTATAGTACTAAGATCGCTTTGAAAGATTTTTAAAAATCGCACGAATTCGTTTTGACTGTTTCGTGGTCTTTGGTTAAAACACAAAAAGTCGTTGCATGTGAATGGCACTATTTTCGGCAGAGTTAACTTAACGTTACCACCTGCCTTTTTTTAGTTTATAGGGTACATAGAGGAGGCAGAGTGGGCTATTGAGCTTCTGAAGTCCACGGGGAAGCCCGTAGCGTGTACACTGCGTACCGGGCCTGTCGGGGACAACAGCGGCGTGCCACCGGGGGAATGCGCCGTCAGGATGGCTAAGGCCGGTGGGCTGAATTACTTTCGTTAATTACATGGAAAAGTGGATGTATTGTTTTTGGTTAGTGTGTGTGTATGATTGTGTGTGTGTGTGTGTGTGTGTGTGTGTGTGTGTGTGTGTGTGTGTGTGTGTGTGTGTGTGTGTGTGTGTGTGTGTTTCTGCAGGTTGTAATGGATATGGTTGAGTCCCAGAGTGAGAAAGTCATCAATCATTTCTACATCTGGTCAACATGCGCTCGCTGCTTTTGGTGTTAGCCTTTCCAAGCTCACGACAGCTGCTGCCCTTAGCTTGCGCAATTCTTGTTTTGTTTTGCCGTCTTCTGTTGTACTCCCAGGTAAACTGCGTGTCTCATAACGTAAATCTACTGATCACCATGTCGATGTAAGGACCCGCCGGAATTATCTCAGATTTCAAACGAGTTTTTTTTTGTTACATTTCCTGCTGAAAGGCGCGGACGTGATCGGCGTGAACTGTAAGTTCGACCCGACCACGTGTCTGAAGACCGTGGCGCTGATGAAGGCTGCCCTGGAGAGGGAGGGCCTGTCCCCGTTCCTGATGGTCCAGCCGGTCGGCTTCCACTGCCCGGAAGTGGAGATGGAGCACGAGGGGTACGGCATGCTGCCGGAGAACCCGTTCGGTGGGTGGGAGAAAATCGCGGGGCCTCCGCCAGGCCTTATTATCATGTTGCGTAATGTTGATGATAATTATAGTGATCACTCCGTGAACAATTGGACTGATAGTCATCGAAATTTGGATTAGTATTCTTACCCTTCAAAAACTTGTCACTGCTGAAATAATTCTCTAGTAACTGTATCTATACGTGACAAATGAATCTCTTCAACAATGATGTAATGATTGTATTGTATTGTATTATATTGTATTACATTGTACAAATATGTTACTGTATGTTACTATGATTTCCAGGAAGACTAGTGGTGTGCCTTTGGGTCCGCCACTAATGGATAATACGCGAGTACGGAATTTTCCCCTCCAGTGCAGGCAAATGAACTGTAAACCAAACTCCCTTCGCTAATTGTTCCTCGTCAATAATATTTCCAGCCCTGGAACCTCGCCAGCTGACCAGGTTTGACGTCCATAAGTTCGCGCGCGCCGCCTATGAGCTGGGGGTGAGGTACATCGGCGGCTGCTGCGGGTTCGAACCGCACCACATCAGGGCTATATCTGAAGAGGTAAGGATAAAGAACGAAAGAATCATGCAGTGGGGTTGTCCCAAGCTTCTTACAGTTTTATAACAACCAATGGTTTGTCACAATTGCCTGCAATTATTAGCATCCGAATGGTGTGATGGAAAAAATTCGTCTGCAACAGACAAAATTCTGGTGCAACGTTGACCAAACAGGGGATTTTAAACATTTAGTTAATGTTTAGACGTACGTTGCAATTGTTTCTCCAGTTGAGTGCAGAACGTGGCGGGAAGCTAGGAGAGGGCAGCAGGAAACACGTACCCTGGGGAGGAGCTCTGACCAGCAGTGTCCTGGGAACGAACAGGGCCAAGTACGAAATTCTCTAACCCTTGTAGATATACTTGTTGGCGTTTCATGGTCTGGAAGAGTGTTGTGGTTTGGTTTGGTTTGGTTTGGTTTGGTTTGGTTTGGTTTGAAGCAAATCCTATATTCTTAATCTCAAGGTTGACGGTTGAAATACCGGCTTACCAGTCAAAACAAGTGATGTTCTGAACCCCAATTTGTACAAGTTTGGGGGGGGGGGGAATAGTCCCAATATTATCAGTTCCGTGTATGGCGAGAGTCACACACCCACCACACGTGCTGATGGTGTTTGTTATGATTACAAACATTGCCCTAGAACTTGTTTAATGTTTAATGTTTAAGGACGACCATATCTAACTTCTCACCCAGATCACGTTTGTCTACATACACGCAGGGCCAGTCGGGAACACTGGGAGAGAGTGCAGCCCGCCTCGGGTCGCCCTGGACATCCCAACCTGCAGAACAAACTTATGGACTAGTCAAGCCAAACTCACTAGAACCAGCAGTCCTCAGAATTAATCAGTAGACCTCAATAAATAGCAGTCAGAATTTTGCAGGCCCTTCTTGACATCGTATAATTCCAGTCAGACGATCAAAACGTTTCTTAACGGTTGCCAAGGCAACGGTTGCTATGCTATTATAATAGTGTCTGTGAGAAGTGACTTCAGCACCAAGGACAGCGACAAACCACTTCCTTGTGATTCCACTTCATGAAGTGAAAACATAACGATAGATAACTATTGTACATTGTCTAAGGAAATTAGAAACAATGGACTATTCCTATCATCTGCCACTGTAGGCGCCATCTTTAGATGTTGTTGATCCATAGGCATGTCATGTTTTTTGCAGTCATATTAATACAATAGGCGTGTATAAGTAATTCCTTTACCATTGAATCGCCCATACAACACGACATCACATTGCACATATACAAGAATGGGCACAGTCGGTTTTGTTTCAACGATATTATAACAGATTTCCCTTGGCTACGATGGTTAGATCCACTGTTATAATTCATCCGAACACTCATGAAAAATACATGAAAGTAAAGTGTACCCACTCTGATATCTACAATTACAATTACTATTACTCGGAAGGAAGTACAACAGTGATTGAAATTGGTACATAATTGTGAAGAGTAATGATGTTTTTCATCTGCGTCTGAGTTTTGTAGTTACCACTCAATTTTGTTTATTGCTGCTGGTAAAGGTGTGTGGGAGTAAAACGGAAATGATGCATATGCAAGTTTTCGCGCACATTCTGGGCACGTCGTACATTTAGGTTGGTCGACTTCTCGGGTGTTGGATCAACAATTTGCTTCCTTTTACAACGACTTCTACCACTGAAAACAGGTAGACGTCGATGAACGATGGATTTCGCCACCAGTGAATCATATGCTGCTGCATACACGTGCAGGGATGACATGCCTGCTCCGAAACAGTTGCAAACTGTGGAGCCCATCCAGGCAACACAAACAGCCGCCTGTAGCACCATCGATGTCTCAACCAACACTGCAGGATGCGACTCATCCATGACTGATGCCGAGGCGCAATACCCTGTAGGGGGTGTCAGGAACGAGCTAAACATTCAACACCCTCCCGACCCCACCCGGGACCCTAATCCCATATATAAGCCGAACACCGTGAACCCTACGAACGTCAGGAATCCGAACCCGACTTATCCCCAAAACGCCCCGACGGCCGGCCCGAACGTATGCCTCGAACCGGCCGCCTTCGACAATCCACAATATTCATCCACACAAGGAGATGGTAGTCCCGCCTCTGTGACTGCCAACCACGATGGTAATGCCTTCATCGAGCAACACGCAACTAACAATGGCTGCCATTTCTGTACCCAGGCAAATGCTGCACGCTCGTTGGGACCAGTTGACAGTGATGACTGTTGCCAGCCGTATGCTGTTAGGTACCAGGACGTCGACGACGACGACGATAACACGGCCATAGATGAAACTGCTGCATCTAACCGAGAAGCACTTGACATCGCCCCTGAAGCTTGTGATGACGATATCCAACCATACGCTGTTGCGCACATGAGCCAGGAAGACACAGGACATGTGTCTTCGGAAGAGACACGAACAAAAACAAGGACGTCGAGAATTTACCATGAAACCACAAATGTGGCAGCATGCCCCTCTTCTCAGAATGATGGTGATCCTACAGTCTTTGCTAGACATGTCCATCATACACTGCATACCAATTCGATGTACGGACAGAACAACCTGAACCCGAATCCCATGTACGTGCCAAACGCTCACCAAGAAGCAACTTGCGGTAAGACACGTCTACGTTTTAGCGCTTTTACGCAGTGTGTGTGTGTTTGTGTGTGTGTGTGTGTGTGTGTGTGTGTGTGTGTGTGTGTGTGTGTGTGTGTGTGTGTGTGTGTGTGTGTGTGTGTGTGTGTGTGTGTGTGTCCGTGTGTGTGTGTGTGTGTGTCCGTGTGCCCTTAGGTTGTAATGGGTATCTATTGTTAGGTTCAGTCTATCCCAAAGGGAGAAATTTATTAATCACTTCATTTGGTAGCGCTCATTGTTTTATTGATGCATACTTTTAGCTGACAGCTGAAAGCCAGTGCATTCCCCCTTTTGATGAGAAAAATCTCAACCCCTCCTGAAAAGACGTCACATGTAAACATCATGGTTTCATGGAGGTGTGAGATCTTCGAATTCTTGTTTTTTCTTGAAACGCATGACAGGTAGTTTCCCACGGTGTAGCCGGGTGTCCGCCGCAGTGATAGCATCTGCCATCCTCGCAACGTTCATCTTGTTTGGAACCTTTGCCGGGTTATACTTCAACACCGCTGCGGAGGATGGTCGGAAGGTAGGCCAACGTCTGTTTAGCCTTGTGGCTGATGCCAGTCATTACCACTAATATACTTCATCGGGCAGGCAAAATACATTGCCAAGGTATTTCGTGATGTACTTTCCGCTGTTCTATCCTTTGCACGGTCTATGTCAGTAGAGTACATTAGAAAACAATTATTCAACCAACTAGATGGATTTTTAAAACTATTAGACTTTTCAAGTAGCATCTACTACTTCGTCGGTGATTGACGGAAAGTTGTAGATGCTACTTAAAACGCCTGACAGTTTTCAATATCTATCAAGTTGCTTGAGTAACTGTTTTCTTGTTTATATTATCATCTTCATCAACGTGAGTTGTGTACATTGTTTATGATAAAGGGGTGCGACTAAGACAATTGATTATGATACTCATCTTGATCTTTACCCTGTTTATATAGCCGACATCGACTTCGGGGACCGCCTTCACCCCTGGTCACCCTTCCTGCGGTAGTTCACAACAGACAACAATGTCAATGGCTGACCCCACGACCTTCTCAACGGTGAGCTATCCTATTTTATTCTATTCTATTCTATTCTATTCTATTCTATTCTATTCTATTCTATTCTATTCTATTCTATTCTATTCTGTTCTATTCTATTCTATCCTGTTCTATTCTATTCTATCCTGTTCTATTCTATTCTATCCTGCTCTATTCTATTCTATTTTATTCTCTATTCTATTGTGAAGCTGTGCTTCCAATGATTGTCTACAGCCGGGTTATCTATACATTCGTACCGTCAATTTATGACAATCAATTCTGTCACAGGGAACAACCACTACTGGCCCTTTCCAGACATCATTGCCAACATGGACATCAGCCTCCAAAAGATCAACAGGTAACTTAATTCAATATAAGATTATGTGTTTTCGATTGAAACAATCACTGATACAACTTGTAAAGACGAACGTAAAATACTGTGTATTCTTCGATGACAGGAAAGATAACTAGGGATAAGGACTATCAAACATTAACTGCAAGGCTACTTTAATGATATCTAGAGTAAAAATGCTTGCAAAGGTTCAATTTTAGGACGATGTAAATTGTAGTTTCCTTTTGCAGAAAGCTACGACAGAGACTCGCACTTGGAGAGGATAACATTTGGCGGGAAGGGATCAGACCCTGGAAAATTCATTGATCCCAGTGGAGTGGCCGTATCCAAAGCTGATGAGATATTCGTGACTGATTCAGTCCTTCAACGTGTCCAAGTCTACAGCATGAAGGGCGCTCACCTTCGCCTCTTTCCAACGGTGGTGCCTGGCGAAAATGGACACCTAATGTACCCCTGTGGCATTGCTATTGACGGAGAGGGCCATGTGTGGGTCGTTGGGCGATATTGGACGATGTCAAGCCCTGTGTATGCGGTCCAGTACAGTCCAGACGGCGAGCCATTGAGCAAGATAAACGTACAGCGCCTGGATTGGTTTCCGTTCATCGCCATAGACATGCAGAGTGACGAAATCGTTGTGAAAGCTGCTAATGAAATCTTGAAATTCCAGCCGAACGGTTCGTTCGATGGCAGTTTTGGAAAGGAGGACAACCTGTACATGGACTACATCGCATCAGACAATGGAGGAAACATTCTTGTTTCTACCAAGGACCTTGTTTCTACCTTGTCATTTGTCCGTGTGTACAACTACTCCGGGCATTGTCTATTCGAATTTGGTACGGCCGGACCTGGTGAAGGTATATTAATAGAACCCAAAGGTATCTGTATGGACAGGTTTGGTCGCATCATCGTGGCGAACAAGGGGAGCCATCGGGTGGACATGTTCACCAGTCGCGGGGAGTTTGTCCGAACCGTCGCTAACATCACCGAGCCGTGGGGGGTCGCTGTGGGATCGGGTGGGCAGTTGGTCGTCACTCGAGTAAACGACAATGCCGTTACCATCTTCCCAAGCAAGACAGTTTTTCTGTAACTTTCAAGACTCACGTAATTTGGAGCTGGAGATTGTTTTTTTATGTTTATTGTTGGATGTGAAGCATTCCTAAGATACAAATGTAGTGACGATCGTTTCTAAACAGTGTTTTAAGTGCATGTATTGCCGTAAATAACCACTAAAGATTGCAACAAGATTGCAGAGTTAGCTCGCCGACTTTTGAAGATGTTGTGATTTTTAGCACGAATGCTTTGATAAAAAGTACCCACTATCAATGATGTTATTGTCCTGGTGACTGTTGTAACTTTTCAACAACCTTGGCTGTTCAGGCTGTTTGTATTGATTTTTTTATTCCATCGTTAAGTGATATTATGATAGCACATGTATATACGCATGTAAATGTGTTGTAATTTGTTTAGTAAGCTAACAAACGATTGTCTTTTAGACATATATATGTTGTTGAGGGGTTATTAGATTACAATGCAACATAAATACACTCTGGAAAACAAGGAGAAAGAATAAAAACGCTACATCATGAGAATGAGATGTTCACATTTTATAGAACATTAAAAACTGCGCGTGTTGAAATCACAATAATTGTCTGTTTCAGTCAATCTGTACATTTTCGTCTTGTTCTTGTGCCGTGACAGTGGGAACTTCAGAACGACTCTGAGGCGTATAGAGAATAAAGACAACTCTTTGGCGATCGGCTGTCGTCCTGGGTTCGCGAAAAGACAGTCTGTTGTCAACCGCCCCAGTCTTGCCTACAGAGCTCTCAACGCTTAAAACAGGACAGGCCTTGTTTGCAACGTTTTGATCTCCGTCTTTTGTTGCGTTCACACTCACTGCAGCGGTCCTCTGCTTTTTACATGTCTTTGCTGACTTTTTGGAGCATACGCCCTTGCGTTTTGCGGATGTTGCTTGCTTTTTGTCCCTCTCACTTGGTCTAGACAGGGTCAGGAGGGTTGGCTTTGGCGTGCTGGACGGTATTGAAAGTCCTGTAAGCTGCTGAGACTGTTGATAACTTCCACTAGAGTCTCTGTTACTAGTGTACTCCTTTGTATTTTGCTTGACGCGCTGTGTACTGTGAGTGTGAGTGGCGTAATTGCTATCATCCTGAGTGCCTGTTGTCGCACATACTGTCTTAGAAACACCATGTCTGATGCTGATACCGTCCTTATGCTGACTCCGCCCATCTTCAGAGGTCTTCACGAATGTCTGGATAACTCCAGGGTCGTCTGATACGAAACAGGGGCTGTTGCCATGGCAACCACGTGGTATTTTCTGCATAGAAACGCCCACATCAGCCAGCAGCGACAGGGCGTCCAGAGGCTCAGGGGACACGCCTCTGAGCTCTTTCTCATCACCGGTACTTAAGGCTGGGTTGTCCGATTCTTTCCCGCCATAGCTGAAATGTTGCTGGTCAGAATCAGACGGCTTTTGTCCTGCCATCCCTGCATCAGAACGCTTTGAGTCCACACCATGATGAGGCGAGCACTCTCTAGTCAATGTCGTCTCACCTGCAGTGCTTGTACCTGGCAAAACTTCACAGACGTTAGACGACGGTTCTTCTTCCTGTCGGAAGAGACAGCGTGCGTCTTCCGTGCTCTTCCCTGGACTGTGGTGTCTTGGAATGTAGTTGAAAAGAACGGTCTTCCGGCGGCTTTTCCCTCTTGTTGATTGTCCCAAATCTTTACCAGTACACTCTCTTTCTGTCTGTAGTTCTTCTTTGGAAGACAAAAGATCCTCAGTGCTTGTCCCACTACCCGTTACTTGTCCCACTACACCGAGTCCTCGTTTTTCTTCAACATTTTGTCTGTCTGCGGAGTTTTCTGTTGTTGACATTATAAGACCTGGCGTTGCGTGGCATGGAAATGGTCTAGAATCATTCAAAAGTTACCACCGTATGCAGGTTAGTCCCAGCAATACTTTCATCTCACTTCACTTCATCTCTGATCGGAATAAAGATGATACAATCTTGCACACATAACAAGATGAAGATACAAAACGTCTTCCTGCAACTGTTTCGTCGCAACCGATTCATTGTTTGTTTGTTGCCTTTGTTTACAAATTTAGTAGTTGTTACGTCAGAATGAAATCGTCGACACAAACTCAGCGTAGCCTTTCTAAGCCGTTTACCATGAAGTCGTTCTAGAACACCATTTGAGCGAGTGACGACACATTTCAGTTGTCAATGAAAGATGCAAACTAACAACGTAACTACTACCATGAAAGTTCATCTGTGTTGGTATAGTTCATTATGATAGAAAGGCTAAACGTTCTGTCTAACACTAATTTAATTGGGACTTACTCAAATTTTCGGCTAACTCCATCAGCCTTGTTCACGTGTTTCCTACGTCACGTCCCAGAAGCTGCAGTAGACGGGACCGTTCCGTGAACAAGGTTGACGGAGTTAGCCAAAAATGTGGGTAACAGTCTGAATTTACTTAGTGTTGGGCAGAACGTTTAGCCTTTTTGTCGTAACGTAACTCCTGTTTTCCACAGCCACTTTCGTGCCAACACATTGTAAGGATAATGCCCAGCCTCTGACGTCAGCGTGTGCCATCCCACTGCAGGCCTCTGTCGATTTTATTCACTTGTTTGTTATCTTTTGTCTTTATTGTTTGTTTCGCATAACCGGTAAACCACCTTAATAAGGCGTAACACACCAGTTTTGTACATGTACGTACATGTACAAGCTGTGTAAGACCGGACTGTAAGGTTTGAACCGCGGCACTCACACTGGGAAGGTCCCCTACTCTTTTCGAGTAGTGCAGTGGGTTCTTTAACGTGTGTGGGGTGTGTCTCTCCCCAAACACGGGCGCGGGACCTCCATTTAACGTCCTATCCGAGGGACGTCCCTAACCGAAGCTAGGTACTCATTTTACGCCACCGAGTGAAGTGAGGAAAGTCCATTCACCCACGGCAGAGCTATCCCGCGGCAAATATGTTAGTTAGGCTTAGTAAGGGAGACACCCCTGCCTCGGGAGGATGCTGTTTATCGACTGTTTGAAGCTTTGTGCAAGAACAATCCTCTGGCCAATGGATACTGCCTTGCCACCGTAGGATCTGCTTGGAGATGGCTAATGGACACTCCTCTGGCCAATGGATACTGCCTTGCCACCGTAGGATCTGCTTGGAGATGGCTAATGGACACTCCTCTGGCCAGGCCAATGGATACTGCCTCCGCCGTGAGAAGTGTGCCGATTTCGGAGGAATGTACGCTCAAAACCGGAGGAACGTCCGCTCACCTGGAGGACTGTACGCTCAAACCGCCGCCTGAGAAGTGCGCCGATTTTGGAGGAATGCACGCTCAAAACCGGAGGAACGTCCGCTCACCTGGAGGACTGTACGCTCAAACCGCCGCCGTGAGAAGTGTGCCGATTTTGGAGGAATGTACGCTCAAAACCGAAGGAACGTCCGCTCACCTGGAGGAGTGTACGCTCAAACCGCCGCCGTGAGAAGTGTGCCGATTTTGGAGGAATGTACGCTCAAAACCGGAGGAACGTCCGCTCACCTGGAGGACTGTACGCTCAAACCGCCGCCGTGAGAAGTGTGCCGATTTTGGAGGAATGTACGCTCAAAACCGGAGGAACGTCCGCTCACCTGGAGGAGTGTACGCTACAACGGATTCGTAGAAGATACGGATAGCGGATTTGATAGGATCCCTGGTCATGCGTTGAGCTAGTGGATCCGTAAAGATACGGATAGCGGATTTGTTAGGATCCCTGGTCGTTCGTTTCTCTAGCGGATCCGTAAAGATACGGATAGCGGATTTGTTAGGATCCCTGGTCGTTCATTTCTCCAACGGATCCGTAGAAGATACGGATAGCGGATTTGATAGGATCCCTGGTCGTTCATTTGTCTAGCGGATTCGTAGAAGATACGGATAGCGGATTTGATAGGATCCCTGGTCGTGGGTTGGGCTAGCGGATCCGTAGAAGATACGGGTAGCGGATTTGATAGGATCCCTGGTCGTTCATTTGGCCAACGGATCCGTAGAAGATACGGATAGCGGATTTGTTAGGATCCCTGGTCGTTCATTTGGCTAGCGGATTCGTAAAGATACGGATAGCGGATTTGATAGGATCCCTGGTCGTGGGTTGGGCTAGCGGATCCGTAGAAGATACGGAAAGCAGATTTGATAGGATCCCTGGTCGTGGGTTGGGCTAGCGGATCCGTAGAAGATACGGAAAGCGGATTTTATAGGATCCCTGGTCGTGGGTTGGGCTAGCGGATCCGTAAAAATACGGATAGCGGATTTTATAGGATCCCTGGTCGTGGGTTGGGCTAGCGGATTCGTAGAAGATACGGATAGCGGATTTGATAGGATCCCTGGTCGTTCATTTGGCCAGCGGATTCGTAGAAGATACGGAACGCGGATTTGATAGGATCCGTATAACCACCAATGTACTTTTTTGATAGAGTGGGCACTGTCAAACCTGTCTATGTTAATAAGAAAATTTAATGAGTGAATGAAAAGTTATTCCTCTCGATCCTTGCAAATGTTTTTATTTAAGGATTCGTGCAAATGATATATCCGTATTTGTACGTTTACAGTTAGGGATTCGAGCATATAAAACATCGTATCCATAGTGTATCTGCTATCCGAGCGGATACGGTATCACATCCGTTGGGTATTTTGTCGTATCCTTCACGGATTTGGCATTTGTTCGCATTTGTTCGGAATCTTCCGCATCCGTGACGGATCGATTTGACGGATGCGACGGTATCTGCCGGGATCCGTGGCCATTTTGCCCAGTGCTTATCTTTCTAAATATCCAAGGTATCTTTGTCTGGTGTCAGTTAAACTGCTAAAAATCCAAGGAGACGAGGCTCGGCTCGGTGTTGAGTTGATCTAGCCTTGGTAACATTTTTTCACGGGCCGAATTAAATGTGTTTCACCGGCAATTGCTGTAAAAATATGTCTTTTCCTGAGCCTATCCGTCTAATTGGCCCTTCTGAACACTGTCGTGCTAAAATTATCGAAACCGATCCCGTAAAAATGCCCCGACGTGCTTTAATGTGCCTGGCGGGAGGGGGGCACTCCCAGCGCCGTAGAGATGACAGGGAGCTCCCGGTGACATGATTACTAGGCTAAAACCAAGGCGCCTCCTTTTCATACTCGATAATACAGACACCAGACTACTGAATTAGCCAAGACCAACATATTTTGTGGAAGTGGCCGACTTTAAGGCGATGGATTTAATGAAATTCACGGCGAAAAATTCACCGCATCAGAGCAGCTATGTCCTCGGGACCAGCGGCAGATTCGCCCGCGCAAAGTCCCGTACGCAGCCNGTGGGTTGGGCTAGCGGATCCGTAGAAGATACGGAAAGCGGATTTGATAGGATCCCTGGTCGTGGGTTGGGCTAGCGGATCCGTAGAAGATACGGATAGCGGATTTTATAGAATCCCTGGTCGTTCATTTGGCTAGCGGATCCGTAGAAGATACGGATAGCGGATTTGATAGGATCCCTGGTCGTTCATTTGGCCAGCGGATTCGTAGAAGATACGGAACGCGGATTTGATAGGATCCGTAGCGTATAACCACCAATGTACTTTTTTGATAGAGTGGGCACTGTCAAACCTGTCTATGTTAATAAGAAAATTTAATGAGTGAATGAAAAAGTTATTCCTCTCGATCCTTGCAAATGTTTTTATTTAAGGATTCGTGCAAATGATATATCCGTATTTGTTTACAGTTAGGGATTCGAGCATATAAAACATCGTATCCATAGTGTATCTGCTATCCGAGCGGATACGGTATCACATCCGTTGGGTATTTTGTCGTATCCTTCACGGATTTGGCATTTGTTCGCATTTGTTCGGAATCTTCCGCATCCGTGACGGATCGATTTGACGGTATCTGCCGGGATCCGTGGCCATTTTGCCCAGTGCTTATCTTTCTAAATATCCAAGGTATCTTTGTCTGGTGTCAGTTAAACTGCTAAAAATCCAAGGAGACGAGGCTCGGCTCGGTGTTGAGTTGATCTAGCCTTGGTAACATTTTTTCACGGGCCGAATTAAATGTGTTTCACCGGCAATTGCTGTAAAAATATGTCTTTTCCTGAGCCTATCCGTCTAATTGGCCTTCTGAACACTGTCGTGCTAAAATTATCGAAACCGATCCCGTAAAATGCCCGACGTGCTTTAATGTGCCTGGCGGAGGGGGCGACTCCCAGCGCCGTAGAGATGACAGGGAGCTCCCGGTGACATGATTACCAGGCTAAAACCAAGGCGCCTCCTTTTCATACTCGATAATACAGACACCAGACTACTGAATTAGCCAAGACCAACATATTTGTGGAAGTGGCCGACTTT
>NW_017803910.1:2341494-2392859 GCF_001625305.1 Branchiostoma belcheri | reverse complement strand
AATGGTGAAAGTATATGCAATACAGGTAACTTTTATGAATTTATTTAAGTTCTGAAGACTCTTATCTTTCTAAATATCCAAGGTATCTTTGTCTGGCGTCAGTTAAACTGCTAAAAATCCAAGGAGACGAGGCGAGCCTCGGTGTTGAGTTGACCTAGCCTTGGAAACCTTTTTTCACGGGCCGAATTAAATGTGTTTCGCCGGCAATTGCTGTAAGAATATGTCTTTTCCTGGCAGCCTATCTTTCTAGTCAGCCTTTCTGCTCAATGCCGTGCTAAAATTATCGAACTGACCGACCCCATAAAAATGCCCCGACGTGCGTTAATGTGCCGGGCGGGCGGGTAACACTCCCGGCGCCGTTGAGATGCCAGGGAGCTCCCGTGGCATGATTACCAGGCTAAAACCAAGGCATCTCCTTTTAATACTCGATAAAACAGACGCCAGACTACTGAATTAGTCAAGACCAACATATTCTGTGCAAAGGGCCGACTTAAGAGGACGAATTCTATGAAATTCACGGCGAAAAAGTCACCGCGTTGGAGGAGCTATGTCCTCGGGACCAGCGGCGGACTTCGCCCGCGCAAAGTCCCGTAGCGTCCCCCGCTCCGGTGGCTGTTGTACTTTGCTCGCAGTCTTAAACCAGGGAAATCGGGCTTAGTAATGTTTGCTACAAAACCAATTCCTTTGAAGGAATAGGGCTTTTCTGGTAGCCTATACGTCCAACCAGCCCCTGAAACCAACCCCGTGAGAATCCCCGGGCGTGTGTAATGTGCCGGGCGGGCGGGTAACACTCCCAGCGCCGTAGAGATGCTAGGGAGCTCCCGTGGCATGATTACCAGTCTAAAACCAAGGCGCCTCCTTTTAATACTCGATAAAACAGACACCAGACTACTGAATTAGTCAAGACCAACATATTCTGTGCAAGTGGCACTGACTTTAGGAAATAAATTTCATAAAATTCACGGCGAAAAATTCACCGCGTTGGAGGAGCAATGTCCTCGGGACCGGCGACAGAGTCGCCCGCGTGAAGTCCCGTAACGTTAGTGTCCCCCGCTCCGGTGGCTGTTGCACTTTGCTTGCAGTCTTAAACCAGGGAAATCAGGCTTAGTAATGTTTGCTACAAAACCAATTCCTTTGACGGAATAGGGCTTTTCTGGTAGCCTATATGTCCAACTGGCCCCTGAAACCAACCCCGTGAGAATTCCCGGGCGTACGGAATAGCCTGGGCGGGAGGGCAGCACTCCCAGCCCCGTAAACATACCCGGGAGCTCCCGGTGGTCTGGTCACCAGGCAAAGCTGAAAACTTTTAAATTCTCGGGTAATATAAAGGAAGAAAACTGAGTAAATGAAGACTGAGATGTTTGGTACAAGTCCTTGACATGTGTGATTCAGTGAAGATAACGTTATATGAGAGATACAATGTGTATTCAACTTCTACCTCCATGATTGGAGATTGTATTCTTATTAAATCAATAAATGTGTATTATGAATAGTATCTAACAACTGCTTATGTGATCTTTCTATGCATCACCATTTTGGACAGTCAGACAACATAGAAAGTTCAAATTCTACATCTAACATGTTACAACAACCCTGTAAAGCTGCAAAACCACTAGTATTGGATACAGTATTTACGTTTTTATTGCAAGAAATTATATTTCTTTTCTACCACAGAGTGACCACCTTATTGCATCACAATCCTGTAATATCAGTTACAACAGCAACAACATGCATAATTTGTTACCCTGTTTATTCTAACAGCATTACATCACAAGCTACAGAGTACGTGGATTGTCCACTTTAAGACATTGTTAGTAAAACACACATACACTTGCAAGTTGCAAGGCCAGCAGTCTAAAATACTTCAGGCCTCTTCATCCAAAAAGCTAATAGCATTATAGCAGTTTTGACTAAACTGTTACTAGACTTTTCATGTAAGTAAAGTATTAATGATTGCACATGAAAGGTTATGACATTGATAACTATGTGTTCCTTGGTTGTGACTATACTTAAGAAACATTCTGTCTATTCTACTGTATACACAGTATGCCATAAGGTACATGTATAGCATTAAAGGTAATATTTCGAGGTAGAAAAAAGTACACCTAGACTAGAAATCCACTTATGGCCAAAAAGACAGTTACTCAAGCAACTGGTTATGATTTTGGAAACATCAGACGTTTCAGCTAGTATCCACTAGCTTTCGTCAGTGACTGAGAGACCAGAGGGGAAATCCACTTTGCTCTTAGAACTTACAACTAATCCAACTAAAACTTCCGGCTATCTAAAGCACAGGCTTCATTTAAATAGCATTTCTACTTGCAACAATAACAGCTGTTGATGTCGTTGAAGAGGTTCATTTGTCACGTATAGATACAGTTACTAGTGAATTCTTTCATCAACAGGGGATGGGGCCCGGAAGACCGATGCAAGTCTCGGGCCTAGTCTCGCGCTTTCGCAAGATTAGTCTACTCCGTGAACAAGATGGACTGATAGCCATCGAAAATTTGGAGGTTAGTATCCTTATCCTTCCAAAGTTGTCACTGATGAAAGAATTCACTAGTAGCTGTTGATGTGATTTTGTTACCTTCCCATTTTGGGTACAACCCCCACTAAGTAGTAGTAAGAACACATGTTCCATGCTGCACCATTACACAATTATAACATGTAGTCACTACCCATCTATGGCCATCATGGACAACCCTGCAAAGATACACAAGTTGTCTGTCAGCAGTCGTACTTGTACCCAAAACTCCACATGTCTACCCCGTGTCCAGTAGTTGATGTCAGTGTCCAAAAAAGCGGCCGTAACGAACAGAACAACCATCATGACTCGGGACAAAAGCTTGGGCTCGTAACCGGAAGAAACGCCAGTCCTAACGCCACGTGGAGAAACGTAAAGATGGACAGCATCGGCTGACCACCGAATATATGCTCGAGGAACGCTTGCTTGTCCTCCCTACTGTAGAAGAGCGTGTACGCTTGGCACACAAGGTGTAGGCCCGTGAACATTAGGGAGATTTGCTGGGTCGATCGGTCGCGTGGCTTCCGTCGGTAAAGCTCTCCAATGCCGCTTCCGATGGTAAGGTAGCTTCCGATGACGGCGAGACTTTTGGAGGAGATGCGGATGGACAGCCATTCCGAGTAGGGCGCGTGTCGGCTGGTGAGAGAGAGGGTTACGCTGACGGCTAGCTGTACGGCAACCGCGATGGCGAACCAGCGACGCTTGATGTTGAAAGACGTGAAAGACGCCAGCAGGACGTAGGCTCCCAGGTCAGCGTACACCCACGGAATCTCCAGGTCAGGGTATCTGGAAGTGAAAAGAAAACAAACTTCATTCAGGAGGCTTTATTTACTTAGTATTATCTATTTCCTTGATACCTTGATACTGTCTTCGGGATGAGAGGTAATCCTGTGGTGATCCCGATCTCGACTTCACTCAGTGTTATACTTTATGCTCTCCCAGTATTTGTCTAAGATCGTCTTGAACTCATTTACTGATTCTGAGTTAATTACGGCCTGTGGTAGACTGTTCCAATCCCTAACGACCCGGACGCTGAATGTCTGTCATCTAACTCTTCCTTTGGCCAAAGGGACCTCCAGTTTGCAACTGTGCCCTCTTGTTGGTCCTTCTGTTTGCTTTGTGAAGAAGGATTTGAGTCTGAATCCCCTCCAGCCCTGTTGCTAGTTTGAATACATGTATCATGTCTCCTCTGCGCCTCCTATACTGTAGGGAGGGAAGACCTAGGGTCTTTCTAATTTATGTAAGTATTAATCCATAATTAGGGAGTACCGGAGTTAAGATCATGATAATGATCTACTGTTCAGAAACCATTGCATTGCCATTTTTCATAGTGGTGTAACAGTGGATGCAGCAAATAAAACTTGACATACACCTACATTATATATATATATAGCGTTACACCCAGTACATGGACCAGCTATACCTGCACAGCTCCAATTTGTGAATTTTACCTGCCCTATTAGGGCATGGACCAGTGCAGGTTAGGTGCAGGCAGACATCAGAAATACCTGCACAGCTCCAATTGTACCTGCACAAACCTGCACATGTAGGTGGTATATATATATTTCGAACCCTCACTTTAACATTTTTTAACAGATGCACTGCAAGGGATGGGCGGGGCTGCACAGCTGCAGCTGGCTCAAGGTAGTTTGCATAAAATGGACACAGAATTTGCCCGACAAAAACTTACTTCTTGGTCTTTGAGCGCTCCGCAAAGTTCATGATCAGCACCAGCGCATGCCAGAAGGGATATCTGGTCACCACGAAGCCAGCCACCCGTAAACAGGTCGCAAGGAGCTGTTTTCTGTCCATTTTCACGCCAGATGCGGCCATGTTTCCGCATGCACGGTGGGTCAGAGGTCAGGTTTGGTTGATAAGTTATCGAGAATGTTCTATTAGAATAGAGGGGTGAAATTCATTTTCACAATCTAGACAAAAAGAGACGATTTTGTAAAACAATAGGTACAAATTTGACAGTGTAAGTTAATCTACTTATCATTTTAAAATGACTTTTAGCATATTCAATGTTCTAAATTGAAAAAATAAGTTTTTATTTTACCTCACACCCCTAAAATGATTGTACCAATAACCAAGGAGAAACACGCATGCGCTGTAGGTGAGATTCCGAAATACGAAATTTTCTAAGGTTTGAGTTTCGCCTTTCGGAGTTCCTAGCGGATAATAGAAAGTTCATATAGTTTGGTAATTCAGAAGATATGGTGATACTAGAATTTTCCAACTGGTAAACAGTTGTTTTTTCCGGCAAGGTCTCTGAAACACACATAGCGTCGACGCGTCGTTACCTTGGCGACCAAACGGTGAAGCTTACAGCGCCCCCCTCCCCTTCTCAAACTTCTGAGTGATTCAAGATCACTGCAGCAGATTTTATTTTCTACCGGTGAAGAAAAATGGCGGACGAAGACGCGACTACGTTGGTAAGTTGTAAAACGCTATCTATTTCATGTATGAGAACGTTTCAATTTGATGTTGTCACTGTTTAATTTCGCGGAATAATGAATTACTAGTAGGTTGATCTTACTTTGAGCTGTATTTCTTTTTATTGTAATAGGTTATCTACATTAAAGGATGGCAGTGAAAATATGTATATGTAATGTATAGAACTACATGTATTATTAGAAGTTTCCTTGGTCGAACTGGAAGTGTATGTTTTTTTTTTTTGTTGTTTTTTTTGTATGGAGGGTAAGATTAGTAAGAGTTCAACTGTTTAAGACTGGTGTTTTGGCTTTACAAATTATGTACGCTTTACCCAGGCAACGCTGAACTACTACTGCCGTGAGAGGCTGTACAGAACCATGCAGAAGACGGCCATGGAGGGGCTGAAGAAATACGGCAACGATCCTGTCCTCATCTTCTTTAAGGCTTATGGCATCCTCTTAGAAGGTAACATTGTTAGAGAAGCTTTCAATATTTTTCTTGGAGGTGTTGAAAAGTCCTCTAATATTAATCATTGAAGGCCTTGTCATCATTTTGGCTGGATTTAAAAAATGATCTGGGATCTGGGAAATAACAAATAAGGAAAGACTATTAAGTATTATGGTATTTCTAGGGGGCCTTGGACCAAGATGGCTGCTTTTCTGGACCTTCCAGCTCTGAGGGTTGAATCCATCTGAATCCTCAGTGGGAAAAGATCTGGAAAGCCTAAATCTTTGAAAACTGCAAACTGTAGACAGGGCTTAAAGTCATTTTGAGTTCATTTATTGTTTTTTTTTCTTTTGTTATTAGCCAGATATTTTGTACAATTCCCACAAGGTGCATGCTGCCCTCCCACCCCCAGAGAGATGAAAGAAGTGTTACATGTATGATGTATACAGGTTTTTTTTTCTAAACAGGGGAATAAGGGCGCTGCTCCCTCATGCTACCGGCCAGCTCCCTCATATTAATTTTCAAATTGAACCCCATGTGGCTACTTACAGACCATTTTAGTCTTTTTCAAAATGATCTTTTTCCAGTAAAGATGTAAAAAACAATACATATGTACAACACTGGTAAAAAAATCCCCCCTCATACTAATTTTTTCTAGAAAAACCCCTGGTATAAATATAAAGTCCTATGAAAGCTTACCTTGTATGCTCGTAATTCAGATCGCCTGCAGGAAGCCATGCGTGAACTTGAAGCCATCAAAGACAAGCGTGACGTGAACTTGTGCTCCACACTGGCTCTGATGTACGCTCACAAGAAGTGCAAGACTGTTGGTAGGTTACTGTAAATACCTTGAGATTGAATGAGGTTATGTTAATGAGAGAGTTAGAAAAAAGGTAGGAACATAGATGCAAGAGATCTCACAAAAGACAAATACATGTGTGAAATTATGCTGTTTGAGGTATAAAAATGTATTATAATAATTATAGTTTTTATACATTGTATATGGTGATCCTCCGCTTCCCCAGCATAGAGGATTGAAGAAATTTGGGAAGGGGATAACATAACATAGGCCAAACCTGGCTGAACTGGAAAAAATGGATTTTAAAACCGTCAGTTGTTAAAAACACAGCATGTAAAAGGCATTCATTTGGTGTATGTCCTGGATGTTATGTGAGCAAAATGATAATTCATGATCATTATTTTCAGATCGTGAGGCAGTAGCAGAGCTGGATGCGAAGCTCAAAGATGAGAGAAAGCAAGCTGGAGAAAAGGTAGGATGTGCCGGTGCTAGACTTACATATATAATAGTGCTTTTTTTTAATTATAATATTTTGATTTGCTTGTGTTTTTCTCTTGTTATTAATTTCTTTAACAAATATGCTCAGTGCAAGACCAAAAGGTCACTTCTAGGTACTGAACTACATGTAAGTTTGAATTGCTGGAACAGCATCTAACTGACTAAATAGGAGAAGCAAAATGGGATACGTCAAATGAAGACCAGGCTTAGAAGCTCTGTGAATGTGAATTTGATGTTACATGTACAGACTAGACATAACTGTTTCTCGTACCCTCAGGCCCTGTACTTTGCTGGGTTGTTCCTGTGGCACACAGGCAGACACGACAAGGCCAGAGAGTACATTGACAGGATGCTCAAGATATCCAATGGGGCCAAAGATGTAAGGAATATTCTAACTACTTTCCTCAGTGTCCACACTTCTGATTTGCCAATGAAAGAATTTTCCATGAATGTACTTTTTCTATATGTGGTCTCATTGTGACATACTGCACCACACCTAGGGCCTGATCCTGCGAGGCTGGATAGACCTAACCTGTGGCAGGGACCAGTATGTCAAGAAGGCTGCCAAGTACTTTGATGAGGGCATGTCGTAAGTACAAACAAGCAAAACGCCACTACATGTCGGTTGTGAGACAATGTAGACTAGATATGCAAGATATCAAACTAGGCTTCTAAAGTGAACTTGTGAAGCGTCACAGGGTTCTCTCTAGGAAGAAACACCCCTATGCTGGTTGAAAGACAAAGACAGTGTAGGGGGCTAAATCAGAGTATAGGTGGTCCAAATCACAGTATAGGGAGCTCTTCATTGTCCTGTAATGCCCACAATCATGATAATGATCAATTCCGTACTCATTTTCATCTGAGTGAAGTGAGGAAAGTCATATTAGTAAGTGTCTTTCCCAAGGGCACAACATTGGTGATATGGCAGGATTCGAACCTGGTACCTCTTAGTTCTGAGTCGAATACTCTGCTGTTACACCCCACTCAAACAGCCTGGTGAGAACACTGACACCTGTGACCACCTTTCAGGAGTTCTCAGGATGCATTTGCCCTGCTGGGTAAGGCTGAGTACTACGGCATGCGGCATAACTACAGCGGCGCGCTGGAGATTGTGAACCAGGCCATCGTGGCCTTCCCCAACTTCCTGCCTGCACTGGTGGAGAAAATGAGACTTCAGCTGGCCTTACAGGACTGGGAACAGACCATAGAAACTGCACAGAGGTAAGGAGGCCCACATGCCCTTTTCCATAGAGCGTAATCAGCCTTTTTAATTCTACGCAGAGCATAGACGGACCGCTCTACATGTAATTCAACGTAGCGTGTAATTTGCAGATACAATGCCATTTCTTAGCACATTTTTGTCATCATTTCATTTGAAATAACCAAAAAAACAAGCTACGTAAACTATGTGTGATTGGTTGGATGACTTGCTCACACTCATATTTTTTTGGCAACACAGAATACAGGCTAAGGACTCCCACTGTCTGGAGGCCCACCGTATGCTGGTGTTACACATGCTGTGTAGGGAGGGCAGCTACAGTGAGGTAGGAATGGAGATTTTCAGGACTAGTTCATTCTGATGGGGATGGGGTCAGATTCAAAGACTTAAAATGGGAAGAAGAAATGAAAAATGAAAAGAACTACACGTGGTAGAATGTACATGTCTTCATAAAGATAACATTAAAAGGAAGAAAACAATTCTGCAGACCCCCTCCACTTTGCTTGGACTAGTCCTATGTAGTCCTATATTGTTTTCACCATTATAGAAATGTGATTGTGAAGTTTTCATGTTCAAAGTTACATGTTTTCCTCTTTGTTTCCCCGTGCAGGCCAGTAACAAGTTAGGAGAGCTGATCCAGTACTTGGATAGGTTCGAACCCCAGAACCCATACCTGTACATGGACATGTCTCAGGCCTTCTGTAGACTGGTAAGGGACCAGGAGACATGGGTTCAAATCCCAATCCTTATCCTTCTAACATTCCTTCAGTTGTATTGTGACAAATACAATATAGTGTCTACCCAGGCAGCAAGGCAGCAGTAGCTGGTATTGGGCACCATACCGAGCATTGAACAAAATAACAAAACATTGAACCACATTGAACAAAATATACAGACATAAACATAATCAATGAGAAACATTGATAACTGATCAGTCATAATGATTAAGTGTAACATAATTTGGCAATGGTATGAGTTTGTGGAACTCTTGTTACATACTTTATTCTTCCTGTCTTGTATTATAAGTGTTAAAGGTTTCTATATTCTCCTTCACATGTAGGCTGGACGTAACATCCAGGTTCTGCAGCAGACGTTCACGATGGTGGACCGCGCCCTGGGGATGGCACAGAACAGCGCAGAGATCGCCACAGAGCTGGGGTACGAGTTCCTGCTGCAGGGGAAGATCAGGGAGGCCGTCAAGTGCTACAGGAACGCCATGAAACTGGACGAGACCAGCGTGGCAGCTCTTACTGGTACAGTTACTGAATTGCAATGTTCTTTAGTCACAACCACTTGTTTTACAAGAGCTGATATTTCGATGTCAATAGATCTTCATCAGGGCAATAATGACTGGTTCACTGAAGCTGCTAATACCAGTCATACCGAGGTTAATTGCCCTGATGAAGATGTAAATAAAAAACTTTGATAGAGGAACAATTGTCATGACGCCACAGCCAGTAGACAAAGCAAATTCGTTAAGGTTGGCGTGTTGATTTAGCCTGGGTACCATCCGGATTTTTGCTACGCAACGCTCGAGTGATTTTTTTGAGCGTTGCGTAGCGAAAATCCGGATGGTACCCAGGCTAGCGTTGATTTGCCTACCAATAAATATGCTTGTGTCTTTCAATGTATATAGTGTAAACAAAAACAGATATTGCTGATATTCAATCATTCAACAACCTGATGAAATTGTGTATAGTGGTACACATGTACCATTACTGTTTTTTGAAAAGTTAGTCCAAAGTATAAATTATACTTTTGTATTTGAACTTCAGGCATCATTAAGTGCCAGTTGCTAGATGGTCAGTTGGAAGATGCAGAGCAGCAGCTGGAGTTCCTGAATGAGATCCAACAGTCTATTGGCAAGTCTGGGGTAAGTTCAAATACCGGTTAGTTTTGGCATCGGGCAGTTCATTTCACTTAATTCACTCAGAGTTTGCGGAGGATGTCATCCATGAAATTTACTTGCTGTGGCCTTAACAGTTTTTCTTCCTTGCCCCCTGTAGGAGCTGTCGTACCTGAGTTCCGTCCTGGCCCGTAAGAGGCACCAGCCTCCAGAGAAGGTTCTGGCTCTACTGAATGAGTCCGTTGAGGCCCATTTCTCAACGCTTAAGGTTCGTGAACAGCAAATCCTGCCTCAAACTTTTAAATCTGATCTTGTATTTCCTGAAATAATGTGTGCTTCATTTCCTTTTGATTTCCAGCTGATCCATGTACTTGCTACTGTATGTTTTAAAAAGCTATGTCATTCATTCATTCATTCATTCATTCATTCATTCATTCATTCATTCATTCATTCATTCATTCATTCATTCATTCATTCATTCATTCATTCATTCATTCATTCATTCATTCATTCATTCATTCATTCATTCATTCATTCATTCATTCATTCATTCATTCATTCATTCATTCATTCATCAGCCCCATTGAAATATCCAGCGAATTGATTTCTTCATCATAACCAAGTCTGTTTAACCAATATTGTTTTTCACCGACAAGCCGATTGTGATTTTGTGTTTTGTGTTTATTACCCGACCAGTGCAGTTTTTTTATTGCAATCTTGAAAACCTATCTGCAATTTGCAGAAAAAGAGGGGTATTTCGAACACTGGTTACTCTAGCTATTTAACGAAGAGCTGATTGTAGTTTTGTGTTCTGTGTTTGTGCAGGGTCTGCCACTTGGACCTGAGTACTTCACCAGGCTGAATCCAGACTTTCTTCTGGAGGTCATCAATGACTTCATGCTGTTTGCACCCACACAGGTAGGGGGAGCTGTTAGTTTGTCTGTTTTACAGTTTATCTATTTATCTGTTTAGATCAGCATGAAAGTTCATCTGAGTTGGTAAATTACATTATGAAAAACTTAAACTTTTCTCCAACTCGAAATTTGACTCACCAGAAATTTTCGACTGAATCACTCAGTCTTCCTCAGCTATCCGACAACCTTTGACCCTTTGCTGACGTCACACGTGGGAAAAATCACGTGTCCACAGCATTTGGGTCAGATAGCTGAGGAAGACTGAGTGATTCAGTCAAAAATTTCTGGTGAGTCAAATTTCGAGTTGGAGAAAAGTTTAAGTTTTTCATTATCTGTTTAGAATTAAAACTTAAGATCCAACACAATAAAAACTTGAGATCCAACTTGAGATCTCTCACCTAGATCTTTATTGTGTTGGATCTTTAGTTTTAACTTTAAACATGTAACTACCAACACAGATGAACTTTCATGATAGTATTTGCTGATAGTATTTACCACAGAAGATTTTATTTATGAAGATTTGCCACATTTGTGGAAGGATTGGCATAACGGGTGACTGTCACCTCTTCAAGATGTCAACCATGCTAAACTCGCTAAACCTTGTATTTGAGGTACAATACATACATGTTGTACCATGCATTACATGATTATATTGTTTGTTCTAAAACTTACTATATTTTGTGTGTTGCAACTGTAGCCTAGCTCTCCAGGCCAGCCTGTGGGTCCTGTACTGAAGAGGTGCCAGGGTATGCTGGACCCTCTCACCAAGGCTGTGCCAGGCCTGCTAGAGGGGCTATATCTGCTCTCCAAGTGTAAATTCCTCTCAGGTGGGTCATTTTTGTCCAGCCTTTTCTTGCAGCTTCCATCACAATGCATTTTTATGTTTACCGAAGGAAAACATGTTGTGTTTGCTCAATTTCTTCCTCTTCTTCTTCTCCAAACAGTGACCTATGACCTGAACAATGACATGATCTGTTGACGCCTGTCACCATGGTGACTGGTGTTGGGTTACATAATGTTGCAATTTCATGGTCTGCTCTGCTCCTGTCACCATATACTAGTAGTACAATGTGTTTGTGAGTGAGAATTAACAGAGCAGACCATATACAGTATGTGAAGGTTAACATTATGCATTTGCTTTGCAAATGTTACCTTTCTAGTTAACCATTGATCAAAGTAGAAAGTGACTTTTGTAACTAAAGGCCTGTAATGTAAACCAGGACAGCCTTGTCCAGTGATGTGTTTCAAACATGTTTGCTCATGTATCCACCTTTAGGAGAAGTGGACTCTGCCTTCAACACCCTCCACCATGTTTTAGAGCAGGAACCGACATATTCAGATGCACATCTGCTCATGGCTGAGGTAACATATATATATATATATCACATTCTGCACAGTACATCATACTAGACTTGGAATTCTTACTCTCAGAATAAAAGGGCTCAAAAATCAGGGACCATCAAATTAATGGTTGTATGAGTGTATTCTAGTATCTCTTGCAGTCTTAAAATGTTTGTGTTGATTACATTTATTTCTGTCGACCGTCAAAAGCAAGTAACAAACAAAAGAGCACTGATATATTGTCCAATGTTGCAAGCTGCAAGGCTTTTATTTTGTTCCATGCAACTGTGTTACCGGTATTACTCTATCCGTTCTAAGACTGTTTCTCCACGTACTGTTTTTCAGATCCACCTTCACCAGGGGAATTTTAAACTGTCCTCCCAGTCTCTGGAGATGGCTCTCAGCTACAACTTTGAGGTCAGTGAAACACACACTGTACATAATTGTAGAGTTTAAACTTTGTTCCAACACAGGAAACAAACTCACCAGTGTCAGCGAATGGGTCACACATCTGATGAAAGTTGATGAGAGTTTTCATGTGTTGGAACAAAGCATAAACTCTGGATTCTACCAACACATATGAGCTGTACATGACTTACAAAATTTATATTTGCACTTAGTGACTTGACACAAAATCTCCCAAGGACATGCTATATGTTGTGAATGTGTTAAACTTTGTTCGTGTAATAATTGTAACCATCTTTCCTCTTCTCTTTTGACTATAGATATTCTTATGATTACTATATTAATTTGATGATGATGTGTCTTCGATATTGTATAATGCACTGTTATGTTTTGCTATTTGGATATTCGTAACTTGTTGTTAGGTCCTGTATATTGTATTGACTTGTCCTGTGTTGTGTTGTATGTACCAGTGGCAGCTGCCACCAGCCTTTAGGCTGCCTGGCTCCCACTTGTAATGCATTGTGGCATCACCAATAAATGAAATGAAATGAAACAATTGTAGCCTAACCCACTGATTGTTAGCCCCTCACAATTCAGCCCTCAGTTGCAAGGAGAGAGTAGCAAGCCCACCCACTGACAATAAGACAAATTGTTTTTGATATTCTTGACCATGTCTAGATTCGAGAGTCCCCTAAGTACCATCTGATCAAGGCTCGAGCCTCCAAGAAAATGGGTCAACATGAGGAGGCCGTGAAGACTCTACAGATGGCCATGAACCTCCCGGGGCTGAAGAGAAGTGGTAAGGAAACATCTAGTCTTTATTAGTATTTACTACTATTAGTAGCCCGGAGTAAGAGACTTAGCAACTCGTTCCTTCATTGCGCTGTTCGCCTTTATAACAAGACAATCCAACAGTAGTGTTATATATATATATATATATATATATATATATATATATATATATATATTGTACCTAGCTAAATTCTTCGTTATAACTGCATCTTATGCATAGATTTTAATTGTGTAATTGTCTCATATATGTCTTGATATTGTGTTCGTCTATGTTGTTTCATGAGCACAATAAAGAGTGTCACATATCATTGTTTTTAATGTTTTATATACTATGTAATAAGGACGTAATTCGGGTATTCGCCCGCGAGAGCCTTACTGAAGAAAATTTGATTTGATTCTATCCGTGTGTGTAGTCCCAGTAGTTAGCAGCCCTACCACTGAACCAAGAGGTTGGGTGTTCAAATCCTAGCTGCAAAGGCAGTACTGACATTAGACCAACATACAATACCCAAAGGTTGGACGACTGTGTGCCTCAAGTTTTGGACTAACAAGCCACATGAGGTCACTCACCGTTGAATGAGGACACTGATAGTCATCTTTACCTGTGACAGACTGTCAACTGTAGAAAACAAAGTGACATAATTTTTTATTGGGAAGGAAAGTTGCTGATGTTTGTTGTTTACTTCTGTAGGCAGTGCGTCCAGCAAGAAGAGTAAGGCTGGGAAGATCAGCACCACGGATAAGGTGTCTGTGTACCTGGAGCTGGCCGAGGCACACAGGATGCTGGGACAGCAGGTTAGGAACCTCCTAAACTCCAGTTCTTACTCCAACTTCAGGAGTGCACTTATGTATGTGTATACGTCTTGTAGTCCTTCAACACTAAGGAGGTACAAGATCAAAAGTACATTTAACATTTAGTCTTTGTGAGTGACTGAAGTGATTTGTTTTCTCTTGTTTTTGTGTGTTTTTATCCAGTGAAAGAAAGTCTAGTATATGAAATTAAAAAGGCTTGAACTTTCACACATAGAACATAATTAGAGTATAAAATAACATCAAGTAGTTTGAAAAATAAAACCTTATTTTAACATCATTTCTAAGTTTCTCTTACCTTGTTTTTGAAGCATGAAGCTGCGAAGGTGATGCAGGACGCCATTAACGAGTTCCAGGGCACGCCCGAGGAGATCCGTATCACCATCGCTAACGCCGACCTGTCACTCAACCGCGGGGACATCGAGATGTCGCTCAGCATGCTCCGAAACATCACACCAGAACAGCCGTAAGTCCAGACTTCCCATTTTTTCTTTAAGTTGTTTCTGTATCTGTATAGCCGCTAGAACTGCCCTTCAGTGTAACACACCATGTCTGTATGTGTATAGCTGGTATAACCGTCATTCGGCATAACACACCAGCTTCTGTATCTGTATAGCCGGTATAACCGTCCTTCGGTGTCACACCAGCTTCTGTATCTGTATTGAAACTGGATTTTAAAGAATAGCAAATGAGTCCATTTTCGTCTTTTTTGGGACAGTAGGTTTTTGAGAAGTTTTCTATGACTGAGGTAAAAATTGTGTTCGTTGTACAATATTCCTACTACAGGTATTACGTCCAGGCTAAGGAAAAGATGGCTGACATCTACCTGAATCACCGCAAGGATAAGAGACTATTTGCCAGCTGCTACAGGTTATTTCTCTCTATTTCTTTCTTTTCTAAAACTAAGTCTAAATCTTGAGCTGAATGATACAACTCATGTCATTCCAACAGTCAAGTTTTGATATAGCCAGAAAAATTCTGCTTACACAAAATGTAGTTGTATCATTTTTCGTTTAGTGATGATCTTCATTGATATCATACTGATTCTAAACGTTAGAGTACAAAGTAACCCAGACCACTTTCTGAGAATTTAGAATGTTGAATATTTTCCAGGGAGCTCCACGAGAAACAGCCCAGCTCCCATACTGCACTGCTGCTGGGTGACGCCTACATGAGTATTCAGGAGGTGAGCATGCTTTCATTTCTTACTTAACTGTCGGAAGAGCCTAGAATTTCTGTGAGACCGAATGGGCAGTAGGTTGTTTATCGTCTTTTACCTCCCCAACCAGGTGCCCATTTTTACACCTGGGTGCATTGAGTGTGGAAAAGTGAAAGTGAAACTGATCTCGAACCAGTTTAGCTCATTGAAGAGCTAATCTCCCACTGGTCGTGACAGAGAAGACAGACGCTATTGTACAGTATTTACAGGTTCATTGTACCGGGGAAATTCCCCTAGCTCTTTTCGACAAGCACAATGAACAGTGGACCACGGTTTAACGTCCCATCCAAAGGACTGCCGCTGGAAGCCCGCTAATCATGTTTGTTTGTTTGCAGCCCGAGAAGGCAATAGAAGTGTACGAGTCTGCGTTGAAGAGAAACCCCCGGGATGCCACCTTGGCCAGTAAGATTGGGCAAGCTCTGGTGAAGACACACAACTATGGCAAGGTATCTGGTCACTAGTAGTTAGTTAGTTAAAGCTGCATTATGTAACATTAGGACTATACAAAAAGTAAATTTTCTGGTAATTACCACAACATAAAAACACTGCAAATGTTGTACACTTTTTACTTTCTCCATGAAGGTTAATTTGTGTGTGTGTGTGTGTGTGTGTGTGTGTGTGTAAACATGTTAACTAGAGAAGGCTTATTAAATATTCTTAGTTAAATTTTCTTGATATTTGGTAAGTGGATAGGTATTGATGAGGCCACAAAAAGATTAGATTTTGGACCCCCTGGCAGCATGTTTTACATTGTTACAGGCGATCAACTACTATGAGGCTGCGCTGAAGTCTGGCGGGCAGAACTTCCTGCGGTACGACCTTGCCGAGCTGCTGCTGCGACTGCGGCAGTACGACAAGGCCGAGAAGGTGCTCAGGGTCGCGCTCGAGAAGGAAACTGGTAAGGGCAAAGTTCAAAGGTCACGACTGCATGAAAGCTACCAAGATATGCTTCTTATTTCAAGGGGTTCCTACTTGGTTGAAGATTGGCAAATAGTTAGAAAACTAGTTTGAAAATGGAACATGGTGCTGATTGGCTGCCCAGGTAATTTTTCCTTGATGCTGATTGGCTGTCCAGGTAGTCTTTCCTTGGTGCTGATTGGCTTTCCCCCTAATCTTTCCTTGGTGCTGATTGGCTATCCAAAATGTGTTGTTGTTTTCTGTAGCCTCAGACCTGCAGGCCTTGATGGACGAGACTCGCTGCCAGGTTCTCCTCTCCAAGGTGCACCACAAAGCAGGGAAGATTGAGGAGGCCTTAGGAGCCCTGAACAAGGCTAGGGACACCCAGGCTAGGTAAGGCTGGTTTGGGTTGGGCAACTGGACTTGTTGGTTGGATTTTGGTCCAGTAGCTACACTCACTCACTATCCGGTCTAGTGTCTGTTGTTCTCTGACTTCCAAGGTTTAGACGTGCTTGCACAGAAATACTGCGGCTTAATGGCAGCCTGCCACTTGCCTCTACCCTGTGAGTTGACGTTATGTAGGTTCATGTGGTGGAAATCCTCCCTTAGTTGATTATAACAATATAAAAGAGGAAAGCATAAAAAGACCTGGACTACATGTAGCTTCATAAGGCCACTTGTACAATGTATATTGTGATACTAGTAGTGGTAGTAATTTGTATGGGTGGGGTATAAGAAATAATATAATGTTGTTGATGTTGTTTGTACCTCAGGGTGCTGAAGAGAGTCCATGTGGAGCAGCCTGATGCTGTACCTGCACAGAAACAGCTGGCAACCAGGTCAGGAGAGGCTGCTCATTTGTTTGTTTGTTTGTTAAGCATAACACACCTGTTTTGTACAATACATGTAAGTACAAGCTGGGTACATAAGACCATAGTTTGTTAAGCTCCTGTCACACCTTCAGAACCCTCCCCCAACCATCAACCAAGCAAGATTGGCGGAAGATTGGGAGCGGTCTGACCAGATTTAGGCCATGCCTACCTTACTATACAAAGTTTTACAAATAGAATCAAATTTTAGTTAAATTTGAGTCAAACAGTAGCTGACCTGGCTGAACACCACAGCCAATCTTTCTCCCAACCTACATGTATACTACTACTAGTTGGGGGAGTTTTTCCAGAGTTTGGCTATGTGTGACAAGGGCTTTAGCTTTGATACTTTTCAGCAATAGTAAATACTGTACATGTATTTTTGTCTGACTGGGACTGGAAGAGTTCTACCTGCTCTAGCCTCCATATGCAGGAGGTACATGTATTATAATCCCTGAGTTGTTGACAATGGAAGTGTTTGATTCCTGTCATACCTACAGCATCTGTAGCCAGATGGCCCAGCATGCTAAGGAGCAGAGGGACTACGACAAGGCCATCAAGTTCTACAAGGAGGCTCTGGTATACAGTGATAATGACGGCAAGGTACGGACATAAGCTAAATCCAGATTATCTTATATTTCAACCATTCTGTATTCGTGAGAAGCTCAAATCAACCTGCAGGCTGCTTTTCATTGAGTTCACAAGGGAAAAGGTAAGGGTCAGACAAAATATATCAAAAAGATTATATATGTCTTTGTCATTTACAGCCCTAATAATCTGTATACAAATGTATATATTTTTATACGAGCATGGTACAAAGAACATTTCTGTTCATGATCTGAAGATTTCTGTTATTGCAACAGTCTCTTAAAGGTAGCCACAGTTGGGGCCAAGTGTGTGTCTTTCCATTTGTCAAAATGCTTATAAGCCAAATGGCAGTGAAAACCTAATCTACATCCTGACATCCCAACTGTCGTGTGTTCCAGGCTATGTTGGAGTTGGCTCGGCTGTACCTGGCCCAGGATGACCTGGACGCCTGTCAGCACCAGTGTGCCATTCTACTCAAGACTGACAAGGAGAACGATGCTGCCACCATGGTAAACTCAACCCTCACTTTCACTCCTCACATTTTGTAGTGTATTATCACAACACATCTTACAGCAGGAATAGAACTTTCCCACCATTTTAGAATTCTGCATAGAATCAGAATACAGCGTGGTTCAATTCTGTTGTATGTGGCTTTAGGTTTATTTGTGTAATGCACTTTTAATTGTGACCCCCAGATTTGGTTGACTGGATTTTGCTGACTTAATTGGTGTTTTTTATTATTATTATAAATTATATAATCAAAAGCTCCTGTCTCATATGTAGTATGTGAAGTGTTGAGAAAGGAAGTATTTTTCTCTTTATCTTATTTTAATTTTCACCACAAAACAAGGCTCATAGAAACCACCCACATGTTTTGGGTTACAATACTGGACTGTGAGGACAGATGTTTGCTTACTAAAACTGTAAAGTTGTACCCATTTGGGAAACATTCACCAGGAAGCTTGTTCCATAGTGATGTAGTTCTAGGAAAGATTCCTTATAAACAAGGTTTGGATGCATTGCCGTTCCAGATGATGGCAGACCTGATGTTCCGTAAGAATGAGTATGACCAGGCCACGTTCCACTACCAGCAGCTGTTAGAGAGGTCTCCAGGTAAGGCATACAATTGTACTCTTCTATTATCATGAAAGTTCATCTGTGTTGGTAGTAATCATAGTAAAACGTTAAACTTTATTCCAACACACAACTTACAGTGATTGGTCATTAATTATCCTGATATAGGCGACAGTGGTCGCTGAAAATTTGATCCCTGTAAATTGTGTGTTGGAATAAAGTTTAACGTTTTACTGTGAGTACTCTTCTATTGTCATTGTTACAGTATTAATTAAAGGGACTTTATGTAACATTTTTGCATTACTTAGTGACTTCTTGATGAGTTAAGACCAGTGTTTTTCCCCTGTAGAGCACTATGAAGCCTTGTCCAGGCTGATTGACCTTCTCAGAAGGGCGGGACGGCTAGACGACGTGCCCAAACTCCTGACCCAGGCAGAGAATGCATCGTCCCGTGCACCCATGGACCCCGGCTTTAACTACTGCAAGGGGCTACAGGAGTGGTCAGTGTTGAAAACATTTGTCATTAAGGTAGCCACAGGGCACTGCTGGTGAATTTTGGGGAGGTATCAAAAATAGTACTTAGACTTAAGTATGGATATTGATTTTTTTTTTCTCCAAGTACCTGATTGCAAGACGATAATTTATGCAAATTTTTATGACGTCATGATGACGTAATCAATAGTTAAAGGCCACGCCCATTTCTAAAATATGTCTAACATGTAGGTTGTCCTATGATTTTGATGTCTGGGATTTTCAAGCAGGCTGAGGCAGAACTAACCACTGACAAAAATCATAGACAGCCTTTTCTCTGATAAGGCTGCTGAATTACTATCAATGCCCTTACTTCGTGATTATACAATGATTTTGCAACATACATGTACATGTACAGTATGTGACTGGGCTCTTGACTTGAAATTGACTTTTTACTCCTTTTCTTTTGAACAAATAGACTACTTTCCAGTACTTCTTCCTTCAAACAATTCACTATGTTATTATGAATTGTTGACACATTTCTTATTGTTATACTGGTGTGTTCTTATTGTATACATATCTACAGCATCTTGACATGCAGTTTATTTCCACATCCAGGTACACAGGAAACCCCAACAACGCCCTCAAGCTGTTCAACATCGGTCGTAAGGACCGTGAATGGAGTCAGAAGGCTGTGGTCAACATGATTGAGATCTGTCTGAACCCTGACAATGAGACCATCGGAGGGGAGACCTTTGAAAGTGTGACTGATGACAATAGGTACTGCTCTGTCAAAGTTTTAAGACACCGTCTTCTGGAACTTATTCATTCATTTACTTCATTAAGTACCAAAAAGTTAGAGGAAAATCCTAACCAACCAAGGCCAAACCAAGCCTATGTACTAGTGTATATTACAGTAGATGTATGTACATGTATATTAGGTGTGTTTGAAAGCATGTGAACTGTGCTTAGCCCAGTGGGGCATGAATATACTATTTAAAAGTCTTCATTTATTCATGCAGCTCTGCAGAAAGTGACCAAATTGCAGTGAAGACAGCAGAAAAGCTGATCAAGGTACCACATCACATATGATATGTCTAATAATGATGATTAAACTGTTATTCAACTCAAAGAAATTGATTCACTGGAATTTTTGACCGAATCTCTCAGAATTCTGCATTTTAAAGAATGAAAAAGGCAATGCGAGAAAAATTTAATAAGAAGTCTTGAATGTCTTTAACAGGAGCTGAAGGCAGATCCCAACTCCTACAAGCAGAGAATCCTGGAGAACTACGTCCTGATGGCCACAAAGTCTAAGTCTAACGTGGAGAAGGCTCTGTCTGCATTCATGGAGATTGTAACTGTCGAGGTACAAAAACTGTAGTAGTCACTTCACTCAGGCCTGTAGCTGTGAGCTGTAGGGCCCTGTACTGTTGAAGCCAGCTAATGTCAATTGTTGAATGTGTAGAGAAATACATGTATGTGCAAATGATGACAATGTCATGTTATGAGCATGAGAAACAACAGGTTATCATGATTTAATAGCTGAAAGGCTGTTGGTGGTATTGAGAACCTAAGAAGTACCGGTAACCAAAAAGATAAAGGAACCCAAAAGCACAGGTTCAGTTTCATAAGTAGGGAGGAAATTGTGGCCGAGCTTGTACTCTGGACCCCCGAGCATGGGAGGAGGAAGACTGGCTTCAACTTTAATAGACTGCCTCAGGAGAGACACCGGCCTGGAGGTGGACTACTTAAGCCAAGCGATGGAAGATACAGACTGTTGGTCTGCCATTTTGACTCAAGGCCAGGGACACCAGGACTCTGCATAAGTCAAGTAAGTCAAATTCATAAGTTCTTGAGTTTTGTTGAACTCTGACGGTTTGAAATGTTCCCTTCCCCAGAGGGACCATGTGGGAGCTCTGCTGGGCATGGCTACAGCCTACATGATCCTGAAACAGACACCGCGAGCCCGGAACCAGCTCAAACGCATCGCCAAGATGAACTGGACATTCGAGGTGAGAGAACACAAACACAACTTGGCTACTCAGAGATGGCAGTTATAGATTGTCCATTTGGAAATATTTGTCTGTGGAGACTCAGAATAAGAATACATCCCAAGCACACTTGAAGATGCTATTTAGAGAGTTTTGCCCTAGCTCCAGTTTGAAGCTGTGAAAGCTACATCTGTACTTATGTGCAGGAAAGGTCAGAAGGTTGTTTCCAGTACTATGTTGTTTGTATGTATGTGGTTGCGTACGATGTATGTGTACATGTGTATGATTGTGGTCGAGCACAATATCTCAAGAAACTTGGATTGTCATGAAACTAGGTAGATGAGTAGTCTTGATGAGCAGGCTCTTTTTAGTTTCTCTAGCAGCTTGATCCTTTCCCCCCCAGGATGCTGAGGATTTTGAGAAGAGCTGGCTGCTGCTGGCGGATGTGTACATCCAGTCTGGGAAGTACGACATGGCCAGCGAACTACTCAAGAAGTGCCTGCAGCACAACAAGGTACATGACTCAGGTTACATGTAGTCTGGTATCTAAATATAAATTGCAGCTGAGATGTGCTATGTGAACCAGTCAGAATTTCCCTGAGGAAGGTGACAGACGGTCAACGAAATGTTGGCTGAATAAAAGACTTGTTAGTGTCTCTTTATTCAGTGTCCTACCACCCTGATGAAACTACTGTACATGTATTTACGGTTGATGGACTTTTGTTCATTTGCTATGTTAACTTGTATTTTAGTCTTGCTGCAAAGCCTATGAGTACATGGGGTTCATCATGGAGAAGGAACAGGCCTACAGAGATGCAGCCAACAACTATGAACTGGCCTGGAAGTACAGCAACCAGTCCAACCCTACCATAGGTAACATGGTCTTTTCTGTTATTCTCCCTGTATTTATAAGATGTTCAAGAACTTGTGTGCCTGAAACCAACCTAGCTATCCAACCACCTGGTGCAGTTACCCATCTTCAGTCATCCACATGTATTCAAACAATCCTGTCCAATTTCTAGTGGCTTTTGAAACCATTTCAGCACCAAGGACATCACCACACCAACATACATATGCCAAGTACATGTTCATACATTGTACACTGTTGATGCCTCTTAAAACAATATGGCATCCAATTCTATGCATTTTTGTGCTTCTTTAATTCAGTCCTTCTCATGTGTAAAACTTTTCCCTTTTTTATGTGTGTCTAGGCTACAAGCTTGGCTTCAATTACATGAAAGCAAAGCGTTACGTGGATGCAGTGGATATCTGCCACAAGGTCCTAGCTGTCCACCCAAACTACCCCAAGATACGCAAGGACATTCTGGAGAAGGCTCGCAGTATGATGAGAGCTTAAACTGTCCAAGTGAAAAAAACAGATCATAGATTCAATAGAGCTACTGTATTATCATTTGGTCATGTACATGTAACTGGGTGAAATATGATCAGTATATATTTCGTTTGGTGTTTATAGATTTTTATTCGTATAGCTGGAGACTTTGGGTGGCAAGATTGTAGATTTTGTGATGAAAAGAGACCTAATGTGCATGTAAATTTAAAAGATAAACTGTCTTCGAGATGAAATTGTTCTGTCATTATTGTGATTTGTATATAAGCATCTAATGTTGTGATGGACAGTCTGCTTTTTTCTATGTATAACTTCTCATTGTAAGCAACAAAGCACAAGGTATCTAGTTGCTCTAAAATTTAACTCTCTTTTATGTAGATGTTATGTTAAGAGAACCTTATATCACTGCATTTACATGTATGTGCACGATGGCGATTCTTTTGAGTACATCATACAAAACTTACTGCTTGCTGTAACAGTTGTAGATATCAAATGTAAATAGCACAGTCTATTGAAGAAAAAGAGTGATTAATACTTTAAATATGCATTCCTCTTGTGTCCGTTTTTATGTGTGCATGGTTGTGTTAGGCCTCAATGACTTTTTCGTGGCACTTCTATTTTCGCAGTTTTCGCGGTCGCTTTTATACTGCAAAATTATTACCGTGAACAACAAATTTGCTGCACCTGCCGCCACTGCGAAGGTATAGTTCCACAAACAATTCGGAATCCATTTTTCTCTGGCTGCGATCTTTTACTACCGCATAAAGCAATTTACAGTAGTAGTGAAAAATGCAACTGTTACAACACTGCTTACAAAACGACACTTTGTGTATTGAACTCTGTAACACATTTCTAAACATTATACAATGTATATTAGCATCTTACGTTTTCTCTTTAAAGATATAATTGTACATCTTGAAGGTGCAACATATACAAGACAAAGTTAAGTACAGTTCCAAATCCTGTGTGTTATAAAAATACCAACCAAAATGGTACAAATATCACACCAAGTCACATCTTTTGTGCAGTGTGTGGCATTCCAAACTCCAATACAGTCATACACAGTGAAAACACCAGCATTCAATATATAAAACTCTCTGTGGGATGATTTGCATAGTAAAATATAGTGTTGTTTGCATAGAGGACAATTTTTCTATATCTTACCATATTTACAATTTATGTTGAACCACAAGATCTATAAAACTCTTGTGCATGATCAGCTAAAACAGCAAATAATCTTAAAAGTTTGCTCTGATGGATAAAAACATACTGACTTGTTGAGCTGCTATTAAAACTGCCAGATATCAAATTGGTACAGAGATATTTGTATCTTACCACAATTCATTGTGACAACTGCCATTCTTTTTTAAGGCTGCTATGACCTGGCTTCACCGATACTTTAGCAGCAATATACAGTACTCCTGAAGTTTGGATAAAGGCCTAGGATAAATACCGTTAAGTTTTTCAGTACATTGTGCATATCTTTACACAAATTATCTGACCATAACATTCGTAGCAGCAACCTGTGCCCACAAAACAGTGAATAATCAATGATTGGGACCCTGTGTAACCAATACATCACAATCTAGCATTTTTTATGTTATGTTTATTGTTTACCAGTGAGTCTTAATTTACACACTTTGATTCTATGGCTTCTTTCCCCCTGATTTGCATTGAATCATTACTGTAAGAGTTGATTTACATGTACTTCACACCCATGTGATTGTACTAAAATCATGGCTTTTTCACAATTGTTTTGCATCCAAATATCTAACAGCTATTCATTGAAATCTCCCACTGCAGTGACCACATTGACCTGAAAATTTAAAATATATGTCTGTGCTTGATATAGTACAACATTTATGGCTTTCTAAAACATTCTTAGTAATACATAAATTTGTCACTTAATATTCTATTTACATTGGTACACATCATGACTGTGACTGACATAAAATTTCTATGGCTTTGTGTTTTTCGATGTCTCAACATTCTTTGGACAGTTACAGAGAGTGGCAAAAACTTCTGTGGTGGAGAATTTGTTGACTGGTTGCCCATCCACAGAGTTGCACTCTTGGTTGTCCGGACCCTCACATGGTTGCAAAAGGTGGATGCAGCTGTGTAGGGTTGGACCTCTGCAGATTGAGAAAAAAAAGGTAAAATTGGTCAAATGGGAACTCCAAGTACATGTGGCAGAAAAAGAGGAATTCATTATAATTATTCTTGTGCAATAACTAAACAACTATCAAAAATGTTGAAATAATGCTTTAAAATCAAAGCTCATGTACTGAAGTTTGGCATTATAGTGATTGCTTTCTTGATACTGATTAAACACTCTAGCATTCAAACTGATTAAACCAGAACATCAAACGTTCCCTTGAAAAATTCATAGAAATCACTGTTCTGAAATCTGCACAGTTTCTGAAACGTTGCCCTGACTGTCTATCCACCTTCTTTGGTGGGGCTCCTGCCCAGAGTTTCCCTGTCTCAACTAGCTTGTGTCCTATCAGACTGAAGGACGGCACACGGCAGCCTATCTGCACTCAACAAAACGTAGTCACTGTTATTTCTGTCTAGAGCTAAAACATTGAATTTTTTCATTGATCTAACTTGAGTTCTTTGCTGCCTTTTGAGTCCTTAAACGTGTACGTGTATGTTATGCACGAGCCTGCTACTACTGGTATCAAAGTTTTTTTTCTGCAAAATCTACCTGTGTCTTAGATTACAACCAATGTCTTTTGACAAAAGGATTGATGACCAAAGCCTGACAGTGGCCCTTTAAAGACTCTTGGTATTCCTGCCCCACATGTTGTCCTTACCTGTCCGAGAGGTGTAATGTCTGGTTGCCCCCGGTTACTCCTCCTGGTTCCGCCATTCTGCTGAGACAGTGGCGCTCCGCCCCCCTCCCGCCCCCAGCTGTTATCCATGGTCATCTGGTGCTGCAGGGGGACAGAGTTCAACTTTCAGTTTATTTATTACAAAAATGTACATAAATTCAACCTGTCAGAAGTACAAGGTCAGGACTCGAAATACCCATGTGCAATGTGCAAAATGCACATGATTTTCAAGATATGCACTTTATTTTTGAATGTACAATTTTGAATGTACAATTTTACACCTAGAGCAGGAGGGGGAGGGGGGCATTGCAGGCAAAGAAGCAAAAATTAGTTAGGAATTGTGCTTCCAGCCCCAATGACAGACAACACTTAAGCTCCTGTTCTGAAACAACAGAATCTTCTTGACTAATTTGCATCATAATTGTCTTGACTTGTCTAACTTTTGTTTCCTTTTGGACTTAATGACTTTTATACAATTGTAATTTCTCATCTATTCCTTAGTCTAACTATTCGACTGTTGGCGCAATGTTTTCTTTACTCTTCCCAGTTTTCTTGCAATTTGGAATTTAGAGACAACAAAATCCAGACTTTTGTACCAACCACGACGCTCACCTTGCGCTCCATCTCAATCTCCCTCCTGCGCTCGTCCAGACGTTGTTGTCTGCGCTGCTCCGCCTGAGCCACCAGGTCATTATACAGCGCCTGGCTGCCCTGGCCACGCTCCTGACGCACGTCCATTTTCTGTAGGATAAAGCATATTCCGTGAAACACAATGTCTGAATTTCAAGAGGACTTTTTCATATACTAGTTATGCAAATATTTTATGTTTGCCAACATGCAAATTTGTATGGGTTCCGTCAGGGCTTAAAAGTATATTTGCAGAAAGTATTTCCAAATTGCAGAACAGTATTCATTTCGAGACATTCTGCAATATTGCAGATTGAAAAATAGTATTTCGACCACTGAAAGTAAACTTAAGATTCCCCCTGACCTGTTTGGTGACATCCGACATGACCCTGTTGGCGCCCATCAGCTGACCCGTCACGGGGTCACGTTTGGGCTTCCCCGTTTGACTCTCCTTCATCCACTGGGCAACATCACCTCCCTGCAGTACACAAGGCTTCAGTTAGGGGGCAGTGTTGTGACAGGAGCACGGCCTGATCTTGTAATTATACAAGATTCAGGCCGGCACCCATTGAAATTCTGCCGATATCACAGTTTAATATACTTGACTTGAAGTGTAATGGTGGATTTTCCCAGCCACACCTACATGTAGAGCTGTTAATTGCTTTTGTCTCATGACCATTACATGTATGTGCAGGGTAATTTCAGACTCAATTTCACGATCATTCATCTTTTCTGTTGCACAACTCCAGTTCACAACTTCTTGCCCAACTTCTGTTCCCTAAACTCCAGGAAGATTAGCTACATACTTGATTTTGTACCAATGTCTTGTGTGTCGCTAATGGAGTTTAATAAAGCACATAAAGCACACAACACCGGTAACTTACAACAAGAGTTGTCTCAAAGCCAATGCATTTCAGTGCTCCAAAATGGATACAACTGTTTAATATCGAAAGCAAAATTAACACACTGTATCTCTATTGCCAGGGAAGGACAGCAAACGAGATAAACTTACCGCCTCTCTCAGTTCCCTCCGCTCTCTCTGCTTCTTGTCCTTTTCTTCCTGGACTGCAACTCCTACAAGTCGAAGAAAAATGACTTAAGTTTTGGTTTCTTTGAATTAACATTGTATGCAACACTGTCTGACTATCAAGTGTTAAATGTTTTTCTGAGCTTATTTCAGGTACCAGTGAATTTCTCTCAAAAGCCTAACTTTAATAATACGTTACGGTAATAATCTTGTAACTGCATGTGCATGAGAAAATACACACTTTCCCAATAACAGAAGGAATGATTATACTCTAAGAAAGCTACATGTACATTGTATACTTACTGAGGTCCTCAAAGTAATTTTTCTTGCTGTTGGCCAACATAGTCTTGGAAGTATCAGACACAGGCTGCAGAAAAAGTTATCAAAGTCCAATAATCAATATACTTTGTACCTCTAGTATATATGTTTCAGAGAAATCACAGATTTCATTTTCAGCATAGCTGCAATGATAGTTGTGAAGTGACCCCAACAATATTGCTTACTCAGTGAATTATGTTTTAAAATTGTATCTGGTTGCAACATAGCCTGGTATCCAATCTATCATGGTTGGGGCAGGCAGTATTCGGGGCTCTAATAGTTTTCCCCCCACCCAGCTTAACAGACGGCCCGATCGTGAACTCCCGTCATGAAAAACCTAGTCTCTACCAGACTAACTACGCTGGCTATATATAAGAGAATAATTGCCAGGGGAGTTTGTCCGCCTTGTTGGTTTGACTGGCCGCGCAGTGAAAGAAACTACCTCCCCGCGGCCGGACTCCCTTGGCCAATTTTACTCTCTCTTTTTGCCGTATTCTACGATCCGTATTCCCGTAGAGAGGCCTGGTGGAGGATATGAAAAACCTACCAGGGAACCTAGCTAATTTGGGCAGTGAAGAGCTCCTGAAGAGAGCCAGGTGAGCCCTAACCGCAAAAGACTGGACACCAGGCTGCTTGTATTGCATTATGTACATCCCTGGGGTCATGTACTTCACAACCACCACTCTGAACTAACACATGGCGACAGTCATTTCACAGAATCATGCAAAAGCATCCCACTTAATGCACTGCACTCCAGAGAAAAGTGAACACAATCATCACAATGTGAAAACTGGATGCCTCTGCAGGATTCTGCCCGGAAATGACTTCTCCATGTCACTACATGTTCACAGCAACACAGCTTGGTGCAGTGCCATTAAAGCAAGCAAGGGGCAGACTTTCTCGGTAAAATCTGAGTTATCTGGGTTTAAAGGAGGTTGTCGGATTTGTCTGTTTAAAATGGACATTGTCCTACTTTTTTAATTGAAAATATCTGACAGGGAAACTGTAACAATGTGAACATCAGAATCCTTTTTATACACCCAAAGCAGCAAACTTTCAAGTCTTGCCCAAAAATTGATTCCTTGTGCAATTATAAAACCTTTTTTCCAGAACATCATCATTAGAATATTAGTCCCTGAGGTGTCGTGAAAAAAGAGAACATTTCACAACTGCATCAACTTTCATGGGATATAAAACTTTATCCTGTGAATCAAAGCACTGACACCATCACCAATATCATTAGTGCTGTGAACAGACAGGTCAGATGGCCAGATCAGCTCAGTGAACATTTTGTACATTTGTGCTTTGCTAAAATATTCTATGTTTTCTGCATTGGTGGCGGCATGAAAATAAGTTTAAAACTTGAGTGTGCCGTCACCATGTCTTGTGATGAACTGAGTTGATCTGGCCGTCTACCCAGGGCACACCACACCACACCAGTGCTGACTTCCACCCGGACATAAAACAGTTACTGTACTGAGTTACAGCAGTCTTACCCTCACTATCACCTCGCCCTGGGAAAGGAAAAAGGCAGAGTCTCTCATCACTCAAATCTCACAAGTCACCATCAGGCTACATTCAACTACCTGAAGGCAGTCTTAGTCACACAATCTAGTCACAGGTCACAGCGAAAAAACACTCATTTTCTATCAAACTACAATAATTTTACAAGTTTTACTGTTATTTCTGTTAACCAACAATTTTGTAATGAACAATCATCTGTATTTCCAGTAAGATTTAAAGGTTCTACTTTGTTCCTTTGTAGTATCAATTATAAAGTTAAATGCAAAATGGTTCAAAAGCATCAGCTTCACCTCTGTTGAGAATGATAGACTACAATGAAATGTCAAATGATATCACAATGATCAAGAACTTTAATTTGCAAAATTACAAATTGTCCTACAGCTCTGACTCGAAAAATCAACTGCTCTTCTCTTCCCTTGGAGATTAAATGTGACTCACCCCGGTGGCGTCCGTAAGAAGTTTCCCGCGTGTGGAGCGAACGATCTGCCCCTTGTCGTTCACGACCGGCGCACCTCCGCCCGGCTTGCCCCACCAGTCCCTCTCCGACTCTCGGCGTATTTCGGCTGACGTGGCCTTCGCCACATATTCTGTTGACAGATAATGGCCAATTCAAGTTGTTATTTTAAAAAAATTACGAGAATCATTCTTTCTTTGTAATTATTTTAAGTTTTTAATCATTCTTTATGTCCTGTGCCCAGCCAATAGATTTGAATACGCTACTAAATTAGCTCCAACAACTGACTGCATGTGAACAGAATATTTTTTCAATAATCTATCTACTTGTGCATTTAGTGAAACTGTTAAAAACACACCAGTGAAGCTACTGCTCATGTGCAATATAATATTAATATAACTGCCATCCTGACTTTATCCTATTTTAACCGAATCATTCAATACATTGGGAATGAGCCACTCAGTTATTACAATGATATCATGGTATTGCCTAATTTGAATGCCTTGCTGCCTAAGCCTACAGCTAGAGTGACTACGTTACAGCTGCCTGTGTTCTGTGCCCACAGCACCACCTCTACCTGCCTGACTCTGCTCTAGGCTTACCCTCAGTGATGCACGCTGTAGAGAGAAGGGATCATTCATGAGTAAAGATGGAGGATGGAATGGTTATGGTACAAAAAAGAATGTGAAAGTTAAGACTTCAATGAAAGTTAAATGAGTAACTTTGGAGTAATGTTACCAGTACTGACACTAGATATGAAACTTGAAGTAATATGTGAGGCGAGATATAAAAGAATGTAAAAGTTACGAGTTTAATGAAAGTTACACAGGTTATTTTGGACTAATGTTACTGAGACTAGAAAATTAATAAAACTTGAACTAAAATGTGAGGCAAGATATATGAAGAATGTAAAAGTTAAGAGTTTGATAAAAGTTACGTGAGTTAGAATGAGATTGTTCTATTGACACTGGAAATGAAACTTAAAGTATATGTGAGCCAAGATATCCTTCTTGGTTTATAACAATACATGCAGCTAACCTTACAATCCATCAAAATAATATGTCTTATTGCTTACCTCCATTCTCATACACCATTGTCTTCTTGACCTTGGATTTGACCTTGCCACTGTCGTCCAGGAGAGGGCCGCCGCCACCGGTCGGCTTCAGGTCAAGGGTCCCTCCCTGGGGCGATGCCAAAAATGGTTAGCTTTTCTTCGCATTCTGAACTTTTGAGGTGACAACACTAAAACCTTAAAACCCTAGTCCTGCAGAGCACAACAATTGTTGAGTTGCACATTCAGTACCATCTATATAGCACCCTGTTTATGTATGATTTGGGGGTTTCTCGTGCAACACATCACACTGAATGCGGAAGTAACTATGCCACCCCAGGGCAAAAAAAGTCAAGGGTCTGTGACCTAATTAAGACACGAAATTATTTGAAAATATAGTGTAAAAAAAGCCAGCAGGACAAGGGTTAAAGGCATCCAATGCAATTTCTGGCCAGTTTTCTGGTTATTCTTTTAATGCAGAAAGTTGAATCAATCCTATCCCATAGCATACTGATATCTGTGAGACAAAACTGTCACTGATACACACCCTACATGTACAAGTAACTTGGGGATTGTATTACCAGTGTAACAGGCCAACAAATAATGTATACTGTGGTATATTCTGGCCTTTTACACTGGCAAGAGATGTTAGAATTATAATGATAGACTAGACTTTACTAAGTATGGTGGAAAATCTAAACCTGAAACATTGGTTAGTAAAATGGTTTTAGAAGATCTAAGTTTCTGCACCTGAATGTTTTCCTTCTTGTTGAGTGGGAGGGCAGCAGGGAGAAAAGGAAAGCATGTCACTTACAGATTGAGAACACAATGCCAACTTTTATTCCTTTATTTCATGCATTGTATAGGCACATGTAGATACTCTAAAGCAAGTTTCTTAAAAGATGGACACAACTGTTGAAAGTACATAACTTGTACATGTCATTGGAATGTCTATCAACCTTCAAATTCAAGTTTGATCCAATTGCTAAGATTTTATATGAGGACCAAAAAAAACCTAAGTAAGAATAAGTCTATTGCAAGATCCTGCCCCAAGTCTAATTGCAAATAACAGGGATAAAAAAACAGTCAAACAAGGTACAAAATAAGTATAAAATCTACATAACAAAAAGTCATTGTCTGGAACTATGTCTGAAGGGTTTGATTTCTCTTTTATAAGCTATGGAAGACGTAATGTCCCACCTTTTCCAAAGATTGTGGGTTTAATAATGAGCCACCTACCTTCACATCTGACTGGAATGTCTCGGGGACTCCGTACATGTCGGTCCGTTTGAACCTGCGTACGTTTCCGGACTTGTCGTAGACGGGAACCCCCTGTCCCTTTCCCCAGGGGTTGTACTCATCACCACCTCCCTGGGGGAACATGCAGCACTGTTAGGTCAATGAAGGTTAGACATCCTGGGAATAGCAAGTCAGCAAAGACAACGTACTGCGCCTGCGCAAAAGTCCCATTTTTTCACTGTTTTCATTGGATTTTTGGTCAACGCGCACTAGAATTTTACCTGTTGCACACAACATCTTTTCCAACATAACATTTAGAAACTACAGACAGAGTGTTAACCTTATATGCACGAATACGACCTTATATGAGATGTTCTGCTGAAGTGCTATGCACAATACATTAAGCGCAGGTGCAGTACGTTTGCAACATGCTAAGGAAGAGTGTGTTGGATAGCCAATCAGCACCAAGGAAAGATTAACTGTACATGGTTTGAATAGCCAAACAGCACCAAGGATGGGTACATCGGATAGCCAATCAGCACCAAGGATGAATGAGTTGGAAAGCCAATCAGCACCTAGGAAGAATTTTGGATATTGTTGAAAAGGAAGGCAGTCTTACCTGTGATCTGTCCACTTTGTCCACTAATCTAGGCTTGTGTGGATCTGCAACAGACCAGATTAGAGATTGTTTAATACAAGTATAAAATATCAATTTCTAAATATGGCATTCATATGCTTTAGACAAGCAATACCTTTTGTGTGCATAAAAACTTGCATGAAGTTAATTGTGACATGTACCATGCTTGATGTACACTTTTGTGACTAAGAGATAACTTAAGTGAACATGGATTCAAGCACCATCACCAACTTGCACTTAATGAAAAAGTATACCTTATGCTTACTACTAGCTTCTTCAAGCCTTAGGGGATAGCAGCAATAGCTCCTTCATCCATAACCAACCACCTTCTCTTACTAGGCCAATTGTACACGCAATAGCCAGCAGAGTTTGTTCCTAGCTATTGGCAAGGGAGCAGCCAATCACGTGGCCTCTTGACTAGCAGCAGAAATGTGATTCGCTAGTGAATTTGGCAGTTCTGATTGGTTGACAGATGGATAGTGCTAACTACCCCAGTAGGGCCACTTGCCAGGATTATGACTGCTGAAGTGTCATGTCATACGTACAGAAGCAGTATAATGTGCAAACTAAAACACCAAGTTTTCACCAACACCCATTGCTCTAACACCGCCTGTTTTAGACCACCACCATCACCAGTCACCACTGCCTACACCCTAACCTTCGTTGATCAACTGTTCCAGTAGCTTCTGTCTCTGTTCCTTCCTAATTTTCTCCTTCTCTGCCACCTTTCTCTGTTCGTAAAGATCGTCCATCCGGGCCAGGTGTTGTTCGCGTTTCAGTTTTAACTGCCCTGTTTCCAAACGTGTCAGATGTTTCATCAACACGGACTTACAACCTTAACTGACATTTATTGCTTGTGTGTAATGTACATTTTGTACATCAGCCATAATGTGTAGTCATCAGATAATGTTATCATGACGGCACACTTCAAAGAAGTCACATGACAAGCCTGACTGGATCAGTCTACTGAGGAAGACCAGAGTGACTGGTCAAAAGCTCTAGGTGAGAGAACTTTTTGAGTTGGATCAAAAATTAACTTTAAACATCAGATAATGTTGTTTCCTCACGCTGAAATTTCAGGAAAATTCTCTCTTCATGTTGATGTACATGTACAAAATGTTAGCACTGACTTGTTAGTACTGGCCATATTTTTGAACATATAATTGTTTGTGCCATACTTTTTCCTTCTTTAAGGAAACAGGCAAAAATTTTTCCACTAAAGCATTGTTGTAAGCACAGTTATTCAATGACTACACTTTTGGCATGTACATATATAGTAGTAGCCTTCTACTTAAGAAGGAGCGGCAGACATCAATGTGTGACAGCCACGCACCAAAATATGACCGAGTCCTTCCTTTAGTTGACATGCAGGGTAACATGCATATAAAAAAAAAAGAAATGCAAATTATATCATGCTTATGCAAACAAAATGTTAAACTTTGAAATGAAATAAAACAAACAAATAGGGAACAGTACAAAAACACAACAAAAACCTTAAAATAAAATACTGTACCAGCAAATAAACAATACATAAGGAAGAAAGTAAACAAAATCCACAAAAAGTAGGGATGCTGTTTATAGTGACTGAAGACAAGACAGTTTGCATTTTGTTGAAATTTTGTAGCAAATAACATATAACCTCTGCATTGAGTGTTTTGAAATACACAAGTGTATAAACTCAGATAGGATAGTTTTACTTGATATACATTGTTGATGTACAAGTAAGTTAGAGACTAGGCTGAAATCGGGTGAGCTAAATTTGGGGCAGGATTATAGTTATGGAAGTGACAGTGAGAGCCTTTTTTTGCCCTGATATAGTCCCAGATTCTGACTGAGAAAGAATGTGGTTACCATGGTTACGAGATTCTGAATGAGAAAGAGTGTGGTTACCATGGTAACAAGATTCTGCATGAGAAAGAATGTGGTTACCATGGTAATGAGATTCTGAATGAGAATCTGGTTACCATCATGATGGTAACAATTCTGAATGAGAAAGAATGTGGTTACCACGGTAACGAGATTCTGCATGAGATAGAATGTGGTTACCATGGTAACGAGATTCTGACTGAAAGAGTGTGGTTACCATGGTAATCCCTGAGTGGTGCTCCTGCTCCTGGCTTCCCAAAGGGGTTGAATTCGGCCTGGAAAGGACAGAAACGCTGTCAATGATTGCATCAACTCACAACTAGAAGAAGTTTAATATGTACATTGTAAGGTTGCTAATACATGTAGTAGCCCAAACAAATATGAGCCTGCAAATATGGAATCTAAATGGCCGCACATTTTGGTTTTGATATCCGATCTAAAATGTTGAGAGAGACACTACCACTACAAAATTGCTACCCTGAAATTGCATAAGATGCCTTTAAAGTCCCAGCTAGGTCTGCAAGCTTTCTAAGATATTGTATACATGTAAAACAGTACTCTATGCAGACAGAAGCTGTAAAGGTTGAAAGTTTCTGTACCATCTTCTTGTCGGCCTCCAAGTCTGCCTGGTACTCCTGCTGCATCTTCTGTTTCTTATCCTCCACCAAACGTGCTGCAAAGAAATGAAAAACATGCTTTTTACATCAATATCACAAAAATTCTTCTCTTGTATTAGCACTCAACCTAAAAAGGGGTCGATATTGTTTACCAGTGGCAATTACTATAATGATTCTTTATCACTCGAGTCACTAGCCTATGTAACCCAAGCTCCGGGGGGCTCCCTACATAGTCCGCCACCCAAGGCCGGCTGGATGTTGGGCGGCCGGCAAAAGCGATTTAATCAGGCTATCGAGTCACCAGTACAGTATGTATTTCTGTCCAAACTTATTTTTGTCCAAAACAATTTTTTTTTTCCTTTCATACCTATCACGTCTCTGACTATTCTCAGAAACAGTAACAGTTGTATTTCAGTGTTATTGGTGTCATGTAGTCTTTAGTGCAAACACAGACAGAGTACTGTATCTCACCTAGTTCTGTCTTGTATTCCTTCGCAGTCTTTGGGTCCAATTTGTACCTCTCAATCATCTCAAGTTCGCGCTCCGCTGCCTTGTTGTTGGCCTTGAACCACAGCGTGGGGTCCTGCTTGTGGGTGGTTTTGATCTTACCAGACTCCGTGCGATAAGGGGCACCCGCACCGGGCTTGCCAAACCCATCCTCATATGTGTGCTAGGTTTTTGGAAAAACACAACTTTCAGCACTTTTCATATCCAGGCATACTATTACAGTGTTTGTAAATGCAGGGATATCTCCAAGTACTGTATAGTGTACCATCAAAGAGAAGTTTAATGTTAAATTTCTCATAATAAAACAATTCAGAAGCAGGCATTCAGATGATTGACGGTGAAAATACTTTTTGTACTGTGGTGGGCAGGGAGTCATTTGGGATCGATAAAATCATCCATTTTTTAGTTATCAATATTTTTCCAGACATACTGACTGCTTTCAGCACACAGATAGCACTAACGAAACAGTAGAATTCCCATGTATTGGAAAGATGACAAGAAAAGAACTAGCTCAGCATTTTTCAGTCAGGTTTTACAAAGCTGGTGTTCACTTCCTGGAGACATCCCTGCTGAAAACTACACAATGTTTTGTAAAAGGAAACAGACACACTTCAATGTGCATGTGGACAGGAATATTAACACAAAAGCCAACACACAGACAGATAGACAGGAGAGAAGTGGTTGAAAGTAGTAAAATTGAGATTAATATTGTCATCCTTTTCTCTGAAAAACATTATATTTTGTTTTCTCTAATTGTTTTTTCATTCATTTGAGTCAACTTGTAGACTTGCTAATTTTATAGATATATATATTAGTGTTTTCTTCAATGTACAAAATACATTCAATATTTTCTACATTCAAGAAAACAGACTAATATATATATCAACCTTACATTTGCTATACTTGAAGCTGCAAAATTTCTCAAATTAATTCCATGAAATTAAGCTTTGAATTAACATTTTGTCTTTTCTGACCACAAGAAAAGTTTAGAAAATTCTGATCTCCTACTCAGCTAGTAGATAATGTCTACACTAGATCAAGTTCAACCGGAAACAAAAGCAAAGCAAAACCAAGTTAGCCTGGGTACCATCTGGATTTTCGCTCTGCAAAGCTTGAAAAAATTTCGAGCATTACGAAGCGAAAATCCGGATGGTATCCAGGCTAAAACCAAGTCGCACATCAAGCTAACAAACCCCTGTCTTCACTAACACAGACCCACCTCTGGCATTGGGGGCTTAAATCTCGTCTCTAATGAGTTAGTCATCCTAGTCATGGGAGCCTGCGTAGAACAGACAAGCAAGCAAGCACGTCTGGTGAGCTTCGGACTAACGAAGACAACAGAAAAACTGCACGCTGCCCTAAAGAAACGTACTGGTAACACTGTGACAGTACTACTGTTTGGTATCAGCTTACCTGGTCTTCTAGTCTTACACCTGCAATTTTGTTTATTCCTAGTTATATTAACTTTGTTGACATCTACACTGCATACACTTCAAGTTTTTATGAAATCAGAAGGTTAACAATAATTTGAGTGGACTACTCGAAAGAATTAAAGAATAAATTTATAACATTAGAGGTTAGGATAAACCTGTTAGTGTGACAGCAACCATTATGGTAGTTGTTGGGGGTCTTGTGACCAGGGACATTGTAAGTAGAAATGGGAGGCTAGGAGGGGGGGGGGGCAGGAAGAAAACAGAGCTATCACACTATAGGAACTCATGGATGGTGGAAAATGAACTGTCAATTGTAAAAAAAAGAAGGGTTTGGGCTCGTTTTTTTGGGCAAGGAATTATTTAAACATTTTGGTTTTGAATCGAAATGAACACAGTTGACATTAAAATTTCCAGTGTGAATGAAAAAATTCTTTAGGACTTTTAGAAATTCTTGTCAGGAACACTTTCCACCCCAAGGCAAGATTCTGTATAACCCACCATCCTGTTCTCTGTGATGGGTGGGGACTCTTTCTTGATCCCAGGCTGATGAGAAATGGAACAAGGTTAATCTATGGACTAATTAACACACACTACAGGGGATAACAGTCTGCTAATAGCCTGCTGATACATTACACTTAAAGTTAGTGTTCTAGCCAGCCTGAATTTTTTTTTTTTCTGTCGTCTCAATACTGTTTGATGTAACATCTGTGTCCATAATATCACCTGGGTCCATAATATCGCCACCTTCAGAAAAAGTGTGCTTAAAGATATTTTTACTGCAACATACTTTTGGTATGCACTCCTGCACACCTCAAATGTACATACCTAGGGTATGTTGCAGTAAAAATATCTTTAAGCACACTTTTTCTCAAGGTGGCGATATTATGGACTATGGTGATATTATGGACACAGATGTTAACATTATGTTACGCACCTAATCCTAGAAGGGTCTCTGGGAAAATTTTAGATTAATGACATTTCTTTCTATTCCTTTACACAGTGATTTTTGACTCTCAAAGATGATGGAGTGGGCAAAATTTTTGTCCATCATGAATGATGACAGAAAAATGGACACTGGCTAGAACACTGACTTTAATGTCTGAAATACAACTCATCTGTGCTGGTCGAATCCTACAAGATTTAACAAAGAAATCACAAGTAGGAATTAGATTTGATAAAGTTATTACATGTATTTTCATGAAAGACCAAAAAAATGTAAGACCCTCTTTAAATGCAAGGAGTCAGGTTTGCCAAATGATAGTTTTAACCAAGGTGACCATAAAACAATTGGTCAACACTGCTCAACAAAGAAGGGCATGTTTTGTAAGTCTAGCTGGTATCAAATCAACACAGTTTTGTTTACTCAACATGCCCCAGGCATTGCTCACAAAGTATTGAATCAAAACTGTAAACAGTATCAAAAATCAAAACAAGCTAAGAGCGTAAAGAATTAAGAAGATTTCCTCCATTTATTTTCATACTGGAAGAATTCTTTAACCCATGTCCTGCTGGCAATTTTTGCACAATATTTTCAAGTAATTTGAAGTCTTTATCAGGTCACAGACCCTTGACTTTTTTTGCCCCGCGGTGGCGTAGTTACTTCCGCATTCATTGCGTTTTGCTGCGGTGTGGCACGTTGCATGACAAGTACCCCTAAATTATACATTATACAGGGCACTATATAGATGGTTCTGTATATGCAACCCATATATATATATGGGCCCCGCAGGACAAGGGTTTTTTAAAATATACTTCAGAATATAATCTGCATTTTGGTTGTATATGGATAATGTTGCATGTTTGTCCCTACCTTAGGCGCCCCGGCTCCAGGCCTCCCAAATGGCTGATAGGTTTTCAACATTTCCAGATCCTATGTGATAAGAACAAAGGATTACATCAATTTTTATTTTGCAAAATCATGCCCAAAGGCTAATTGCCTGTACAGTGTCAAAGAAAGAAAACAATGCAATAGGTAACATACAACTTCTGTCTGATCAACTTATACTACTACAGTAACTACTACATGTACTACGCTTGCTGAGGTTTGACTTCTTCTTTGAAGGCAGTGGATAATGAATTGCCCCACTTTCTGCATAATGAGAGGGTTTTGTGATCTTAGTACAACACAACATTCATCGTATTCCTCCCTTTTTTTTCTCTTTCCCTCCCTCTTTCCTTATAACTTAAGTTAATCCAGTATTGAATCTTCATACCCTTTTCTTCTCCTCCACCTCCTCTACTTTCCGTCGAGCCTTCTCTGTTCGCCAGCGAGCGATGTCTTGTTCCGCTTCACTCTGCTGCTTGTGTCGACGACGTTCCTCAGCTGACCTGTGATCACACGACAAATGTTTCATTAACTTGTTGACTTATCCTTTAAATGATGACACTATATTCCCCATTGATCCCAAGGGTTCTGGACTGATGTGACATCCATGCCAAAAATGTCAGACCAGTCCAGCAGTACACACCACTCTGTGACTTGCAAGATACACAAGGAAATTGTTACTCAAGCAACTGGATAAATTTTGAAAACTGTCAGACTTGAAAACTGTCAGTGACTTTTCAGACAGACGCCGACAAAAAGTCGTGGGTGCTACTTCAAACGTCTGACAGTTTTTAAGTCTAACAGTTTTCAAAATTTATCCAGTTGCTTGAGTGACAATTTCCATGTGTATCATCTCATTACCAGGATGTCTAACCTTCATTGACACTCATGCAAGAGTTATATAATGTACAAATGTCTTGTACATACCCTCTCTGATCCTTTAGGAAATCCGACCGTCTGACTGGGATTTTGTCCGAGGACTCCAGAAGATGATGTAGCTCATCAGTACCATACTGGAAATTCTTACCGTCCAGCTCAAAAATGGGCTTTCCTACAAATGGAAAATTGAAAGTTTTGCTTAGTAGATTAGGACAAATTCATCTTTGGATACAGAATACTTAAGAAACATGAAGTATATTGTAATGAAAAGATTCAATTGCCATCTGATGAGTTATCCTTACTACTACTGATTGCACCTTTGTAAGATAATCTGTTTATACCGACATAGGAGGCAGGGTAGAGTAACATGTCGGCAGAACATAATGTGCCGGCATGAAACCCTGTATTGTACGGTGCATGGCAGTTCGGCAGAATATCTTGTTTAAGATCTTGTTCACATATTTTAGGATGGCATTGATCCCATCTAAAGTTTTTAAAATGTTGTATCAGAAAAGATATCACCAGCAACGGGCAACATTCTGATGCAAAACGAAAACCGTGAAAACAGGCACAGACTACGTTTGGTCTATGTGCAAGATAGAGTCAGGGTAAAATCAAAGAAGACTCACCATTGACAAACTGTGTGGATTGTACTTTTTTCCGTTTGGGAGGCGGCGCTTCCTTTTCCCTCAAGCGTAGCGGCCCCGTGAGGGGCTCTTTCACCCCCTCAAACTGCTTGTCTGACCAGCCCTGGTACTTGTAGGTGCGTGGGGGGGCTCCTTCACCAGGGGGCGGAGTGAAGGCACTGAAGTCTTTGGGCGTAACTAGAGATAGAGAGAGAAAGACATTGGAACATTTGGGATTTTCCCCTTCTAATAATAAATGGTTTTTATTGTCCAAACAGTACCCATGCAGTCGCAGCCTTACGGCTGAATTGATGCAGGGTATCACATAATAAACAATACAAATCACAACAATTACAACATTCAAATGATACACACAGTCGCAAGGGTCTGTGCGGCTGCCATTCGGCGCCACAAGGTGACCTCAATACGACTTTCCCCAACCGAATTTAGGCTCCCATTCACACCTGGGTGGAGTGAGGAAATTCGTGTAAAGTGCCTTTCCCAAGGGTACAACGTCGGGGCGCATGTTCAGACATGTACCGGGTATGACTCGGAATCGAACCCGGGTCTCCCGGTTCACAGTCGATTGCTCTAACCACTACACCACCCGACGCCACGTCGTATATAATATGTCAGGGTAGACTCCAATCTGGTAGAATCAGCAATAATTCTAGTTATTAGAGATCTTGATCTCTGTCAACAGAAACTGTCAGTAGAATCATTGGCAGAGAGCCTGATTTGAGTCAGAGTCAAAACAGAGTCAGAACTTTTCAGCTTTGATTCATTTTACTTTAGATTGATGGATTGACTTAAAATTAGGCTTTATATTTTTATTCCCTTCTTCACTATCAGGCATTAATAATATCAACACTGAGCATGATTACTAACTTGGACTTCGTTAGAGAAATCCAAAGTTAATGATTCAATTTGATACTTTGCATATGTTGTGTGATTTTTGTGTCAGTGGTAGCCACTACCAGCCTTGTTGTTGCCTGGCTACCACATGTCATTCCTTGTTGCATCTTAAGTAAAGTAGAGTAATATCACTTCAGACCTTCATGTCACTCAATATTGCAGATTTACAAACTCTTGACTTGTTCAAACAATTACCATTATAAGTGCACTGACCTAGCCTATACTTATAGTCAATCATTCTTTCATGAGACCACTACACAATGTTGTGAATGTCACTATCGTACGTTGTACATGACATTTAATGGCTACTGCGGTAATAGATGATGCTGTAACACGCAATGTCGCTTATCTCTTAAGGTGACCTTCCACCAGCCATGCGGTAACCATGGTTTGATTGACACATCGCATGTGGACAAAATACCTGTAGTCATGATACTGACAGAGGGGAACTAAAGGTGTAATCAGTTTAACTGTCAAGTACTGATGCTATTGTCAGATTCTTTGGTTAGTTCCGGCGCCGTCTACATTCAAGTAAAAGCCATTTAATTGGGTTATACTATACACAGTTGTGTCCAATCACACACAGGAAAATGAGACTGTAGTCAACTCTTTGGGAGCTAGAAAGTAGAAGGTAAAAACAAAAGCTGTAGCATTATGCCAGTCTTTTGGGTCTTTATAGACTATGATGTGTGCATTTTACACTCCTGTCAACTCATCAATATTTAAAAATCAACTGACACTCAGTGACAGGCTGTCAATGACTTACCTTTTGGACTGTACATCTTTTGACATAAGATATTTAGTTGAGTTCTGCATGGTATTTATTCCTTTTATGTGCAAACAATCGTTGTATCTAAGGCCTGTTCTAGAACATAGTAACTTACTAACAAACGTAGCCATTGTGACACAATTAACAGGTGGAACAATTTTGATTATATATTCAAAACTGAAACTTTTTTTAACCATTACAATATATATCTGGCCCAAGACTTGTAGCGGTCTACAAAGGTATTGAATCAGATGTTTTCGTTGAAATTAACACACTGGTTAAACATGCACAGGTTTACAATTTAGCCTGAGGCCTTAGACTTTTAGTTATGTCAGGAATGATGGCATGTTTCTTCATGGGGATCTCAAAAGAAAAAAAATGGTAAGAGAATATAGAGACTGGAACAGACTAAAGTTACAGCCTAATTACTTGTCCTTCGACTGTCCTATTACTTTTCATTTCAACATTCAGGTTGCTCCCTAACCTAATCCTGTGCTGGTATGCTCCATTCTATATCAACAAAAAAGGCTTGACCTTCCACCAAACAACACAAAACAAACATCAGAAACGGGAGCCTCTTCTCTTGATTACAGCGCGGCGCGGCCCTTTGTGCGACCGTGTAAGTTGTACCTATTACTCTCAGGCATCCGTAACGTGGCGCTCTCACAACCGCTCACCCGTACATGGGACTACCTCACCTAGAGCAAAATCTTGTGTTTTTGTTTCCATGGCAACGGGAAGAAACAATAACGACAGAGGCACACCCACGAGTAGATCTGACAGTGTGACCTGGTTTGCGTGTATGTTTTTTCCACATGAGCGGTTTTCAGCATTATGAGGGTAGCAATTAATAAAGGGACACAAAGAAAGGCAAGATAGCTGTCGTGATGGCAGGTAGAAGCAATGATTACAGACAGGAGATATGTACCTAGGAGACTGAGAAAAACACCATGAGAGGGGACAATGTCATGTTTTATTAGTGTTGTAGACTCATTGCTGAATTGTGGAGATATTATGCATGCGGTAGCAAAAAGGGAAACTTTAAAATGTTAAAAATTGTAGCTGATACTATAGGTTTTTACAGACTGAGATTTTCCTGTAGAAAGAGCAATAGATGATGAGCTAAACCCCTTTGATTTATACTTGCCAGTGGATTATCACAGCCTTTCTTACATCCCAACTGCTCTGTTAACTCAACAGTATCTACTTGGCTTTTTGTGTTATTTTATAAAACCTTTCTACATACTGCTACAATGTCAAACGAACGTCTGAAATGTCTTTGTTCTGGAGACAGAACACTGACGTTTTGGATATTTCAATGCACTACTGTTGAATCAACATTGCCCACTTTATGTTTTGATGTCCCAACAAGAGTCTTGAACAACTCAAACAAAACTTGACGCACTCAATAAACTTGACACAGAAAGTGACAAGCAAGCAGGAACCAAATAGGACGGGTTATGGGATGGGTGCTACGCAAAGGAAAAAGAGGATTTTAATATTCTTCTCTCTCTCTCTCTCTATCCGGTTTAACGTCTGTTGTTCCCCGTGTTCTGAGGGTTAGACGTGCTTGCACACTGATGCTGGGGCTTGATGGTACCTCGCCACTTGCCTCTGTCCTGTGGGTCTTGGGCACAGCTAATGTCAATACCCCTACGGGTTAGAGTCTCAGCAACTCCACCTTTGACTATACAATTTACAAAATTGTATCTTATTTGAGAAAAATGGATAGGACATTGAGAATCATTGATTTACTTAGTAGTAAAAAAGAACTGTTCACATTAAAATTCCCACTTACATTTCAATCTCTCTTCCATGGTTCCTAGTCTAATTCCCCTTATGGCTGACAAGTCGTGTTGATTTTGGCTTTAACTACAGGATAATGCACTGGCATTAAGGGTACCGTTAAGATTGACATTTCGTGCCTAACGCTTAAAAGCACTGCTTAGTCTTTTGTTTTCTTAGCTGTGTCTCTTAAACTAAACGAATAGTACTACCTCCTGTTCACTAACTATCCACAGTGGTATAAAAATCTATAAAAATGTTTCCTTAGCAGTAGTACAGTACAATTGTACATGTATACGTCATTCTGTCTAGCAATATATGGCTTTTCTATGTACATCTAACCACAGATTTCTAAACTCCAAGGTAACCAATTCAAAGTGGTGATGCACGTAAGCACCCTTAGAGCACTAAAGGTTAATCAGGTAGGAACCTGGAGTGAATAAGTCTATTGTCTACTGGTTATTTGTAGTGCCTCGCATCCTGGACCTTACAACAATATCCTTACCTCCACTGGAGGTTTTTCTTTACACACGAAAAGTGACGTGTTATGATTGCACAGATTACAGTTAATATCTGCATGTTTTGAGTTGGTTGTGCTGTATTGTGGAGGTGTTATGTGTGTGTTAGTTACAACCTTGGAGATTTGCACTCACGTCATTCACTCGGAATTCACCTCTACATTAAAAATTCATATCCAGGACATACGTACTGAGTGAGTTAAAGAATGATACATTGTGAAAAACAGTTAAAGCATGTGCTGGTATGTCAATAAATTTTGCTAAGCAATAAATTTCTTTCCACTACCAACAGGTGAGCTTGCTAAAACATAGCCTGCCTTTATACGTGTTTTTTAATGACAGCATGGGTTACCAGGTACAAATTGCTTATAATATAAATCTTTTAAAGGGTGTTTTCACTAAGTGCTGAAACCATCTACTTCTGAAAATAATGAGATGTATCCAGATTTATTTGAGTAATCCAGATTAAAATGGTTTAAACACCACCCGGTGGAGTACTTGTGTGTTAGACCATCTATAAGGACATACGTCCGGGGTGGTCTGTGGTATGAGTAAGTTATAATGTACCATGGGGTACGGGAATAAAACGAATGTCATGTCTAAATTAATTTTTGTCTGACACCACATATACCTTGCACCCCCTGGGTTTTGCTATCTCAGAAAAGGGGCTACCCTAGCTGTTTTAACCATTCATCTTGTATATGTTTGTCCTACGCACAATAAAGATGATATAACTCTCTTAAAGTACAATCAAGGTACTGAACATACAGTGATTGTACATGTTTAGAAAATGTACTGCAGTAACTTACAATTAGTATTACATTCAACTTTTTATTGTGTTGTACAACTTAGATTCTAGTTGTCATTCTAACGTGAATGTAACATTTTGGGTGAATGGTCTTGCAATGTTTAATTGAGCTGACAACCCAATCAATATGTTTACCGCCTACCTAGGAATCCAAGATTGACACACGGTTGGAACATTCCTTTGGCGGCTTTATTTTCTCGGGCAACACAGAGACTGCGTTTGCTGTTTTCATGACAAACAGTCGCCAAACTTGTCAAAACTTCTGTACAATCAATCTTCTTATTTTGACACAAACAACATGGTCTCCACTTTCACATATCTTCAACTGATACGACACAAATTTTCATAATAATAACTTCATTTTAATTTCTAAGTATCCAGACATTGGCTATCAACAATTTACCAAACTGTACAGTATAAACTTTGATTTTCATGGGAAAACAGAGACTAGGGACTGTTGTTTTCTCCCCACACACCAACAAACTGTGACTAATACCCTAGAACAAAAGTGACTAGGACAAAATCATCTTATGACACAAACTTACTAGAAACATGAAGTATATCATAATGAAAAAACTCAATTGCCAACTCATATTTTAAGTGCTGATGAATGATCTGTACTACTAATGTTAAATGGAGACTATCGACTGTTGTTTTCTCCACAAACACCTGGTAACTGTGACTAATACTCTAGAACAGAAGTGTTAGTTTTTCCACCTGTACGCATATCGGCCCGCGCACCTTTGTTCAAACGTTTCATGACTTGTACAAACTTTTCACACAAAGCCGGTGTTAGCTGAGCAAACACAGGGTAGCTTAGATTAGATAAGCTTCAGGTCGGGGTACAGTTCTTAGATAAACTATGGGGGAATGTTCGCGGCAGGTTTTGGATCTATTGGACGGCAAAAGCCGGCGTTTGATCCTACAGAGCGTTAAGGGCAAAATCATTCGTAGTCACGCAAAGATAGAAGTTTGCCCCCCTCCCCCATAATCTATCTTCGGCCAAAAACGACTTACAAGGAACGTGGAGTCACTTGTCCACGGAATGACTTTCTTCTTTGGCTACTTAATGAATAAAAAATTGTCTCTTGAGCTAGTAAAACCGTCAAATGACTTATAAATCATTGAAAGTTTTCCGGCGAAGTTTGGACGACACAGCCCCCCTCCCCACCTAAATCTCGGTACCCCACTATATAGTAACTAAACATGCGTTGAATTTGTCTTTCAATTATAGCTAGTGCTTTATGTAAAATAACATTTAAAACCTACTGCAAAACAGGTACATGTACTTACAAACTTCCTTTTCTGCATTAGTCTGCGTGGTTGGTTAGAAATAGAAGAGAGGAAATAGTTTTAAAATGTTCGCCAGATCCAGAGTTCGCACAAGTCCTGAGTAAGATCACTAGTCAAAAAATATCTCCCCGTTAAAAATCTAGCAAAATATTTACAAAATTTATACTTCTTGGCCGATAAGTCCCTCGTCTAGCACAAATGGGGCGATTAAAGAAACGTGAAGCTAGAGAAAGTCCCTAAGTATCTATGGCCATCTATCCTAAAGAGAGAGGACATCTGGAATGAATCAAACTACGACAACTTCGCCTTCGTGGTCAGTGTCCGGTTTGCGGATGGAGCGAGTTTTTTGCCGGGATGGAAACACAGAAGAAAAACTGAGCTACTCACTGTCATGGTCAAGTTTGAGGGGTCCTCGGTTGACGTGTTTGAAGCCGAGACTGCTGCTGGCCATGTTGTCAGCCGTCCTGTGGTCCCAGGGTTGTTTAGTCGCTCTGTTATCCCCGAGAATCTAGGACGGACCGCCCGGATCGTCTGACGCCTCAGGGCACAATAGCCCCCGTTGCTAGGCAACGCTAAACAATACACCGCACGCAAACGTTATCGGACGGGGATCTAATGGAGTGTCATAGACGATGAATTCAAATACAGTATGCTTTCCAATCTCAGGGATTTTCTTTAAAAAAACTATCCGTGCTTGCCGAAAAATGTAGAATGGTATATCTTACGTTATGACGAAAAGAACATCATTAAATTGTTGTGTTAGCGTATTTACTCAGTCAGTTAGTTAGTTAGTTAGTTAACGTTATGTAGTTCATAGTTATCACTTTCCATTTGGACTCAATAAGTTCTTGCGTACAGAGAAGCCACCAAGGCACGTACCTCAAAAGGAGATACATTGTAACATTTTTTACATCATTGTGATAAATGAGCAACAACTTTTAATGTTAGCACTTGTAACATTATAGCTTCGCATTCTTTTATCAATATGTTAATCTGCACTGCACTCTTAGCGAGAGACTTCAAACCCGGCTCCTGGACAGACGTAAACCTTACATCACGTCAGACTGTAGTTAGCATGACATACGTTAGGTGGGGCGCCTGAGCATTGCCAACTTCATGTCATACTATGGCAGATCTTTCGGTTGGGTGGCAAAAGACCGTATCCATTGGCCGTCCTGTATCCATTTCCCAACCGTAATGGGCACTCCTCTGGCCAATGGATACTGTCTTGCCACCGAAAGATCTGCTTGGAGATTAACTATGGTTAGGGTTTGCAGAACTGCAACACTTAACTTACGAACAGGAGTGTTTTCTTGGAAACAATCAGGTGACAACTAGATGTCATATCTCCCTCTTGATTGTAGGTGTGCTTGTATTTAAATGCAATTTCATTGCAATAGAAGGTTTCATGAATGTTGCAACAAACTGTATTTCCAAGTAGCTAACATGTCCTCAAGTTTTGAGTACCATGGAAACTCTCAGTAGTTAACTTTAACTAAACTTCTAGTTTCCTTTAAAAAATCATCACACCAACATGTGAATCATCACACTAGAAAATCTTTTATTAACACCAGAGAAAATATATTTCAATCATCATTTTCAGTCTTTTTCAAAAATATTACATCCATCAGATTCTGAACATTATATAGTTACATGTAATAAACTGTATACATACACGTACATATGTTACCAATAAATTTCTCTTACATTTACCAATAAATTTCTCTTACAATTTTCAATATAAAGGCAAATGATTACCAGTATTGGCTCCTGCAAAATCTCGTTCATGTCAAGGAACAATATAATTATAATGTTATATACATGTATGAACCCCCTGGTCATCTCTGATTGATATCGAAAGCTTGACTCAAGCACTAATCCACCATACCATTTTGTGAACATGTTTAAAAATTAGTAAAAAGTGTGGTAAAGGTACATGTAGTTCTATAGCCTTTTAGATATATTTGGCCTTAAGGGCGGGTCGGCACTAGTAACTCAGTCACAGTGTCTTTAAGCATAGGCACGGTATTGGAAGGGGCCATTCCTCTCTTTACACCATCTTTTACCACCACAACTTAAGTCAGGTACCAAGCCTTTTGTATACCTGGATGGTATGTTACTCTCCAGAGGTTGATTATACTGGCTATACATACGCAGATGCAGAAGCTGGTGTGCTATACTGAATGTCAGTTATACCAGCTTTACAGATAGAGAATAGGGTTTCCTTTAATGTGATATCTTAAGTAAGTGTTGTCTGTCAGACAGAAAGTCGCCTTATATCAAGATATAACAATATTCTTTGACAAATTATTGACACAAAATTCAAGCACAAATGGTACACAGCAATCATTGTTTAAGCACAACCAGTAACAATAAAATTCTCTTGTCAGATTGATTTGCTCTGGAAATCTGTTTCAGAAACTCTCTTCCCAAACATACACAGATCCAACTTCCACATAAAAACAGCTCTCATATATGGTTTGTTACAACAATCACCACCCTGTAACTCATAGAATCACACATCACAATAAGTTATAGTTCTTGATCACAAGTACAAAACAACTAGCTTGCTGCATGGCAATAACTTCTTGGATTTGTCGCTTCATTTTTTCATGGTTAAAGAAAATGCATCATACAGGATATGAACCCCCGAAATGCTTTTATTTTGGCAGTTGAAGAAAGTCCATGCTGTTGACAGTTTTTCCACTTGTGAATGCATCAAAAGTTGAAAATCCATAGTTTGACATGTTAACCAGATTAAACACATCAGTTTCTTTTCCATTAGTGTTTTTATGTAGCCCACCTACTCCATTACATCCCTAAAAAATCCAAGAACCAAGAAGTTGAATTGGCATGTGTTGGTAATAATCTTGTCATGTAAATGTCATGTAATAATCAATAAAGTTTATTCCAACACAAAGGGTACACAGAGATCACTTTGGCCTTCATCAGGACAATTTAGGACCGATCACTTCTGAACGTAAACCCTAAAGTCAAATTGACTTGATTGTCATGATGCATGCATGAATACTCTGCAGCTGTCCTTCACTAGGTCAGGCTCACTTGGATCTGGTCCTCGTACAGAGCCAGCATCAGGAGGGCGACCACACCCAGCAGGAACCCAACGTTCTGCACAATGAACGTCACAACTGGTCGCTTCGACTTGTGTTCGGCAAGCTCAGGCATCTGTTGATGAAAACAACAACATCATATAAGACACTCTAGTCAAAAAACTAAGCTACAGAACATGTACAGGAATGTCACAACAGGCTGCTTCGACTTGTGCTCAGCAAGCTCAGGCATCTGGAGATTTAAACACCAACATTGCATAAGACATTCTGGCATGAAATCATACATTTTAATTTCATTGAGACATAATATGTTATTGTAAGCTGTTACTGTAACAGTCATGATTTTGTGCAGAAGGATGCAGTGAGAATTTTCTCACTCACTCACTCACTCACTCACTCACTCACTCACTCACTCACTCACTCACTCACTCACTCACTCACTCACTCACTCACTCACTCACTCACTCACTCACTCACTCACTCACTCACTCACTCACTCACTCACTCACTATTCACACAAACACACATTTGATACTGTGTTGCCAATTTTAAAAGACCTACCATATCCACCAGTGCGATGTACAAGAACATCCCAGCGATGATGGCAAAGATCCACTGCCTGTTTGAAATGTCCGATCCGATGGCCAGTCCGATGTACAGTCCGAGGAACGCGGCCATGGCGGAGATGAAGTTCCACAGGAGGGCCTGCTTGTAGCTCATCCCACACTTCAGCAGGATGGCAAAGTCACCTGGGAAAATTCACAGGGAGATTATTCGAGTTGATCTAACAGAAAACACATAGGAGACATAAAACTTGTGTCCAACCTTCCCAGCTAACTATTTCAGTTATACATGTATTAAGAACCTTCAGTTGATGCTTGATACACTAGAGAATTTTAGTAACGGCAAAGAGAGCTGTTGAAAAAGGTGCAAGAATGCATGACCAAAAGAAAATGCACCTGGAGGTCACAGGGAAGATGCAGTTGAACCATACACTGCCAGAACTGACTGTCCACAATTTTTCTCTGTCTCTTTCTCAGGAGGTCAGAATAGGAATTAAAAATGGTAGATATTGTTCTCCTGATTTAAAAAGAAAGTTTGCAAAACCCATCCCATAGCATCTTTATGGTCCATCAACAGTTGCGTTTAACTGACCGATCTCGTGTGGCAGCTCGTGTGCCAGCACAGCGATGGAGGTGGACACGCCAACAGACAGACTCCCGGCGAAGGCGATCCCGATGGCCAGCCCATCGCTCAGGTTGTGCATCCCGTCTCCGATGATGATCAGCATGGCCAGCGAGGTGAAGCCTACAGACAAACAAACAGGGCTCAATTATTTAATGTCCGATCTGAGGGACATCCCTAAGCAAGGCTAGGTACTCATTTTCACTTTGAGTGAAGTGACGAAAGTCGTATAAAAAGCACAAGACAAGGTAACATGGCAGGATTCGAACTTAGGACCTCGACCTCGTAATTCTAAGCCAAATGCTCCAATCCCCAAACAGAGATCTTCAGGTCTTGTCACGTGTACCTGGTGACCAATGAGTAAACAAAATAATCAGCCTTACCTTTGCAGCAGACATAGTGCTTCTTCTTAGGATCATCTTCATCCTGTCCTTCTGCGTCCTGGTCAACTGTCACTGTGCTCTCTGCATTGGTCTGATATACGATGGAGTTACAAAGAAATATGATCAGTTCATCTAATATTTCATCCTCATAATGAAGTTAGTTCAATACAATAGACTTTTTCTAATCTCAAATTGTCATGATGTGTGACTGAAAATTCGAGTACTAACATCATTATGGAAAGTACCAACACAAGTCAGTTTCATGCTAATGAGAGGTTAAAGAAAGTGAAATTCCCTTTGTTCTTGTAGCTAGAGGGATATCATTTCTTCCCATAGTTTTTGGTTCAGAATTATTTCCTGAAAGAGACAGTTGCTAGACTTGAGGGCTTGCAGAATCAAACAAAAACCAAAACTAACTGGGATATACCCCCTTAACTTGATCATTTTAACTACTATACGACCACATATACTAGTATCTAGAACTCGACTCACCAGCTGTTGTTTCGACACCGACATCTTCTTCTCATGACTGGGGGTAGCAGGCTTCTCCCCGTTCATGGTACTCATGGGGTTGTCAATGTCAATTTGCTCCTGCATAAATAACCAGGACCAGGAATTAAAATTAATGCCGTTCTGAAGCATAGTCCAGCACATTCATTGGACCATGTCATACAAAATCAAAT
>NW_017803910.1:2245130-2339304 GCF_001625305.1 Branchiostoma belcheri | reverse complement strand
ATCAATCATCAAAGTCCTGTACTTTAAGACATTAAATGGAGTGAAATAAGGTACGGCTTGCCAATGTATGTGGTCCAGTGCACACTATGTACATTTGTGTGTAAGGTAATATCCATGGTAATGTTATCGTGACATGAACCACGGCACCACAGGACACACCCTGAACTTTTCACCTTTTGTGACATGTAGAATGTACATGAAGAACAATGCCCCGGAGTCTAATTGTAATAAATAAACCAAGAGTTGAATAGTTCAGGGACTTGTCTGAAATGCTTCACTGCACCTAAAACTAAACAAAGCAAAATAACAAGTTACAGGGCTCAAAATTCATTATTGGAGATAGGTACACTGGTGTGCCTATTCTGGATGTACTACATAAGATATGGAACAGAATGTCAACAAAATTCCAAATTTCTGATAAACTGGCTAACTTCAAATCTCCAACATGATATGTATTCCTGTGGTTTAGTAGCATTTTTATTTTTGGCCGGAATTTTTTTTTTTTATTCCGTGCACACTAATTTGGGGGTCTTCAGAGGATGTCATCCATACAATTAATCTTATTGGCCTTAATCATTCAACATATGCTACATACAAACATTACTAAGTGTACAATTATAGTTACATAGAACTCAACTATCTACACGTGCAAGTGGTAATAGTGGTAAAGTGGTAATATGCACCAAGTACTTCAAGCCCTTCACACTTGGTACGAGAAGTTGTACTGTGTGGACAATACTCACTTTCAGCCTCGGTGAGTCTGGTTGTGGTGGGGGTGTCCTGTGCAGCACACACCTTACTGTAGACCTGCTGGACTATGGCAGGAGTTATCTCCTTAAACTGTGCCTGGGTCAGACCGCTTTCCTCGTCTACCAGGTACAGCTGCATCAACTGGTCGGGGCTGAAACACTGCAAGTCGGGACAAAACATTTTTATTAGTGGGGTCGTGTGAGCACGTCAGCAGAATGTACTGTGCCTGCACAAAACACGGTTTTGGTCAACATTGCGTCAGAATTTTGCCTGTTGCAGAAGATACATGATCCAAGATAACATTTGGAAACTTCACACGCAATGTTAACCTTATATACACAAATACGACCTTATACGAGACAGTAAGTTTTGCCAAGGTGCTGGTCATGTGGCGTAACGGCAGAGCACTCAACTCGGAACCAATAGGTCCAAGTTTGTACAATGGTTGCTTCAACTCTGTGAAATAATATGTTTCACCTGGTTGTCTTTAATCTGGAGGGTAGTTGGGGGGTTTACCATGATAATATTGTAGCTACAAGTATATGAAATGGTAATATATTGTGAATAGCAAAGTTCTTTGATCACAACCATTTATTTTTTACGAACCGACGTTTGGATGACCGTCTGTCATCTTCATCAGGGCAATTCTGACTGGTTTACTGTGCACTGATGCTAGATGTTACTTGGTGCATTGTGCACTTAATTAAGGTGTTACATGGTTCACAGTGCACTGTTACTTGGTTCACAGTGCCTTTAATATATAACCTAGTTTTTACTGTTAAGGTGTTCTTACATATGCTTTCTCCAGTAGATGTTTATCTGTGTATCTGTTCAGAACATCAGTTTGGCATTTTTACACTCCCGAGGACATGTTTTGTCTGCGTGGACAGGAATTTACACCCAATTAAGTACACAATGAATTTTGACAGGTGGTCTGCACACTGTGTCCTTCAGGTGCCTTATCACAATATCATTTTGTTTTTCACGATTCAAAAACTCCATAAGTTACCGTGGGAGAGTTGACTTGTCACATCTTACAGCAAAGAAAAAGTACTAATCTGGGTCACCAGGTACTGATACCAGACTATGTTACACAAACTCTCACTTTCAAAGGCTCTACGAAGCCTTACCCACGGGAGGGTAGGTACTGATTTAATCAGTTTAGCGTTGATGCCTGAAGGCAATAACGAAAAAAACAAATATGTTCTTTGTGCTCAGAGGATTTGTTCACTAGTCGTAGAAATCTAGTTGGTCGACTATACGACTGTACATAAACACATGATTGTAAATGAGACTGATTGAGTTAAACATTCAAAGTTAATGGCTATGAGTGAGTGAGTGAGTGAGTGAGAGTTAGTCAGTCAGTCAGTCAAAGTAAATGTAACTTTTTTAAATTTAAGGTTTTATCCCAGAACTCACTGTCTGTTCGAACTCCGCTCCTTCATGGTCATGTTCATGTTCGTGTGATGCTCGTTTCACCCTGGACCTGCCGACGTCTCGTCTCCGCCTGTGGTCATGTGCATCCTCCCCCTCCTCCTCCGCGTGCCCGTGGCTGTCCCCACCGATCCCCAGCGAGGTGAACATGCCCTCAAAGGCTGGAAACAAACACTGAGCATTAGTCAATTTCTTTTCTTTCTTTAAAAGACACTTGAGACTGGTAATCTATGTTTTTTCACAGTACATGTATATCAGATATCAACTTTACAGAGTAGAAGACCGTGGTTGTCCCCACCAATCCCCAGTGAGGTAAACATGCCCTCAAACACTGAAAACAAACACTGAGCATTAGTCATTTTCTTTTCTTTCTTTAAATAGGAAAGTTTATTGCAACTACATGTAACATGAAAGTAAAGGATGGACAATGGATAATAATATAGTATGTGACTACTCTAACTACTAAACACTAGATTCTAACTTGTTGGGTTTGACTTCTTTTTCCAAGACAGTGGAAGACGAATGATCCCACTTTTTCTATAATGTGTCAGTTTTGTGATGTTAAGAGGAGAGTAGTTTTCTTTTTGTCTGTAAATGTAGAGAAGACACTTTGAAAGACACCTGGGACTGGTAATCTCAGCTACGTTTTTCACAGTATAAATGTTACATGTACATTTTGTATATCAGGTATCAACTTTACAGAGTAGAAGCCGTAAAAGGTTAGAAAGACTAGTTCTTAATCTGTTCAGCGTTATATGTTTTTCCATTTCTGTCCGTGCTAATACACAGTTACTGTTGCTATGCTATCAAATATCTTCGGGTAGGAGGAACGTAATCCAACAACCTTAAAGGTCTCAAAAACACTTGAACTACCAGCTGCTTGCAAGAACATTACTATAAGTGCTATCAGTGTGTACATGTTATCTTCATCAAAGGCAGGTACAGTATATGAAACTTGGGCACTAGCTACCTTTCAGTTTTATTGACTACAATTTTTAATATCTTAATATCTCTTGATATCTTACAATTGTATGTACCGTACTGGTACTTTTGAACTTTAAAAAAAAGGATTTTCCAAATCCCTGTGTCTTTCCCAATTGGATCTTCACAGGATGGAAAATTGAATACGGTAGGGGCCTCTTCAATAGAGGTTCAAACAACAGCTGGCGATAGATATTAAATGGATTGAAGTGTTACGTGTGTTTTTTGAAGGGATATATAGCCAGCTGCTACAAAGTGCCTGCAAAGCTTGTATGCAAAAAAAACAGTGCACCAGTCTTAATGGCTGACGTATGTTATGTTCATGTCATTCTACTGGTGTGAAAATAAAGTTGTTCCACGTCTTGAGTTTTACATGTTAAGACGTGTTCCACATGCTGAGCACACACATGCTTTGTACTTTAGTGATTTAACCCAAAACGTCTTTTGTGCTGGCTTATTTAGCCCAAGAAAATCCAATTTTCCACTACGTTTCTTATGCGCACAGAATTGCAAATCAGTTGGAACTGTGGCTCCTGTGTATTTTCTCCTGCATAAAATGAAACCAGAGTGTGAATTTGATACAGGAAGAAAGTAGTACTGCTGATCACTTCTACAATCATGAACAGTGCGTAACGTTACTGATTGGGTTTACATCAAACTGCTCAACACATGCAGTACTTTGTGGATTGGTGTCCATACGAACATTGAACAACAGTTACTTCCTCTTCATTGTACATAACTTTTGGTGGGTGGAGTGGAGCAAACTGTCAAATTCAATTATGACAAATGATACAGGTCGAGACTTGAAAGGCCACACCGATTCAATTTGATTCTCGATCAGTGCCCAATTAATCAGAGACTGAGAGAGCGTGTGAGTGTTTTCTCATATTCACCTGCTTCAACTCTTTTCCTGATTTGCAAAAAAAAAAAAAAAAACATGTAAAAAAGGTTCTGAATAAGCCCCCTAATTCTATCAGTTGAATATTTTGGCACCAACAGTTGGACAAACTAGTCATCTTAGTTTTTCCATTTAGCAATGCATTGATTTGGTTAAAGGTTCAAAATTCGTTATTTGAATGATAAACAAGCATAATGTTAACTTTGTGGCTCCTATGGTCACAGGATATCTAGTTGTAGGTTTTTTTTTTCACCTTCTCACAATGTTCTGTAAGAATCTAAGAACCAAAGAAATCACCAAATGTCATTGAAATATGCCAACATGCCAATCATGAGCACCTTTTCAGCCATATTTATCTGCAAATAGTGAAAGAGCCTTTTCTTTTATGCTGTAGAAGGGTTGCCAAGACTAAAGGCAGGTGGGCAAACTTGGTGACGTGTTGTGATTTCTGCAGGTAGGCTCAAGTTTCTTTGCGCATCAGGTTTTCTCCCAGAACAAGGACTGTACTGTTTCTAATCACTCCTAACCTGCTTCTCCATCTTTCTGCAAATCTTAGAACATTTGTGGAATGTAAGATGTGAGGAAGCCAGCCAGCCACTCATTAAGCAATTTCCATAGTTTGTATAGTTTTAATCCTTTATTAAATCTTGCCTTAAAACCCATCAGATGGAAAGTTCATTTCAACATGCTGTAAGTTGCTTTATGTCCTACCTGGGTGCCGCGATTACGTTCGATACGGGTGTTCCGGCCCGTGTGATAACTAGCGGTACGGCCCGGGGGTTCTTACCGCGTACGGCCTGGGCCTTCCAAATGTTCCGTGGAACGATTCGAACGCGTTTCAGCCTAACCGCGTGCACCGATTTCGAAATTCGAATACAAAATTCGGACGTTGGAATTGATGTTGTCGCATTTTTTTTTGGTTTAGGGACACCAAATTTTTGCTCATTTCGCATTGAAAGGCGCGTTTTCTTGGGTGGGTATGACATAAATAAAATACAACACGGTGTATTCCGCATCACCCTCGGTCCCAGCCCTCCCGCGGTTCGGATCTCCCTCCGGCCTTCGGGCGATCCGACGCGCGGTCGGGCTGGTACCTCGGGCGATACGGAATACACCGTGTTGTATTCTATATTTACAAACTGTAAGGATGAAACAAACAGTTGGCCTGTTTTGTTTGCAACTGACTGTAACGCTAGGCCCTTACCCGCCGCTGTGATGACGCCATTTGTTGCGTTCAGTAGCTCAAACAGGTGGTCGAGGAAGAAGCCTTGCTGTGGTAGAGTTGCCTGTCCGATGCACCACCCTTTCAGCACGTTGACGACCGTTATAGCCGCGACTTCTCCGAGCTCCTGACGCGTCGCCCCTCCACTGGTGTTGGTGATGTTCAGTTCCGTAAACACTGATTCTGCACTGAAACACTGAGAACAGAGAGTTACATGTAGGACACAATACAAGTGCAGAAACTAACACTACTTGTACAAGCACTACCGGGTAGTACCAGTTGTCAAATGTTTTCAGAATAATGCTGCAATGGTTGAGTGAGTATTCTTACAAGCAGCTCCTATGAAGTATGATACCTTATGTCTGGTAGAATTCGGGTAGACGTCTGCTGTCATAATTCCGCTACTTTTTTTAAACAGAAATCTATCAATTTAATATAGCATCAGTAATAACTGAGGTATCCAGGTGTTCGAAACATTCTTGAGAACGCCTTGACAACACCCCATTTTGTGTGGCAGTCTAAAATTAGCCAAACGGAGAGATAACATTCCAGGGGGGTTTAGTCAGCTAGAGAGAGTACAGTTTGCTGCACCCGAACCATACTTTCTAGCTGGTCATGACAGGTGGACCAACTCCCCTGGAATGTTATCTCTCTATTTGGCCTCTTTCCAGCTGCCTCCCAAAGCCTGATAGAGGCTAGTCCAAAAGTACCCTGCAGAATTTATGTAAGTTAAAGCTTGGCCAGTCATGTTCACAGTTGTACGTAGTGAAGAACCAGACAGTAGGCTTATACTCTGGAACCCTGACACAAAAAGCAGAGTTGGTCGGACAAACATAACACTCAAGAAACTCATAGAAACTGAAACAGGCTTGCAGGGCCTGGAACTTATCTCTGCAATGAAGGACAGACAGTTCTGGAGGTCTAACTTTGTATGGTGCTACACCTCCTCGGAGGATGATTAATTATGATGATGATGATTATCTGTGACAGCGGGAAGCAAATTTTTGGGAGCAGACCACTGTCTAGATTTCTGGCTAGTAAAGAATCTTACAAATGCTGGCTTGTTGCGGTTAACCTATATACACTATACAGAAAATGCATTATCATTTATGCGTGAGCTAAACAGGAAATAGTGCCATGCAGCTATAACCAGGGCGTAACCTCCCATTTCTGCCCCTGGCCAGTAAAGTGGGCAATTAAGTTATTAACAGGTAACTACATGTATATACACACAATAGGCTGAAGTAAGCTTGCCCCCCACTGAAGTCTAATATGACTGGTCCTGGGGTGGTTCATGGATGGTACAATAAATTTGTTTGCTTGTTTGTTTTGTTTTTACAAACCTTTTTAAAATCTTACACTGACGACAATTGCCCAGGTCAAACGGTAACAGTCGCGAGGCTGTTTAATTGTCTCCAGTGTAATCAAGTAACAGTTACATATATTGTCCTCAGGGTAATAAAGGAAACCTAAGTGGGTGAGGGTGCAGCGATAGTCTGCCGGCTTCTTAAGTTCTTTTGTTGACCTGCAACTTGACAAGCAGGCAAAAGTCGTGCTGTGCACTGATTCGTTGAGACCTGCAAGGCCAGTTATAAATATCTGGTCACCTGGTGACAGGTACGACCCAGGACGACCCATTGGGTGCACAATAACAATAGTCTTTGTTTACTGTAATCAGATACTAGTACCCCGGGAACGGGCATAGTTTACCGCCAGCCTCCTACGGGTCACAGATTTTCCCAGAGACCCTCCAAGCCGAACTAGTTGCTACCTCTTGTACAGCTTAGTGACCCTTATACGGTACAAATATTTATTCTCAGCAGTAGAAATTGTGAAATACACCACAGAAAAATGCCTTAGTAAGTTACATAAGGTGCGGTCGTGGTGATAAACAAACATTTCAAGGACCGCCTTGACACACCGACCGTTTCGTCTCCGAGGGCGTTTCTCTGTGAATTTCAGAAACAAACCGCCGCCATTTTGTTTCAGCCGGGCCCCAAAGATATCTAGAACTCACCTGCCCCCAGTTTTCCACGGTGTAGTTCGTCTGAATGTCTTCCAAGACGTGTTCAAAGCTGTGATCGCTGAGTCTGTCGTCGCTCGTGCTGTGTGTGTACTGTAGCAGACGGTCTTCAAACCAGGAAAGCCCTTTTGCACTCGGGTCGGTCTCGTTTTTGCACACGCCCGCAAGATCGGTGAGATACAGCAGCAGAATTACAGAAGCATTGTGGAAACCCTCTTCGTCAAGCGTAGTTGCGCTGTTATCTCCCGCAGCGGCCTGGATCAGACTTGTAGCTGTTAAACACTGAGGGAAAAAACAACAAACTGCCATTGTCTGAACCCAGGTAAAATTGTAATGGCGTCCTGAACAATAAAATTAAACTACGCAGCCTTCTAATATGTGCGGCCCTATCGAAGTTGTCTCTAGTGCTCCTTGCTGATGGCAATGTTTTAAACCATTCTCGTTTCGTGCATGCTATATATAAAGAGCTAGCAGCAGCGAAAATGTTATAAATGGATCAGAGAAATTACATGAGGGTGGGAAAAGCGATTTTTCTTCGCCGCCATCTTTGCTTTTCAAAAAAGAGAAGGAACTGGTATCCACAGGCACAATTTTAAAGGGTAACATAGTGCCTGCTGTACATGTTTTCTGCATGGAGCGAAAACAAGCCATTAGTTTTTACTTTAACATGGAATTTGTACGATTTTATTAAGGGGAAGGCGGAAAATTTGCTTCTTTCAGAGAAATGTTCACTTCCCTGCCCCGGTTTCTATCCTGGCCAATTAAGAATCCAACAGGTCCTATTTCCGCCATGTTCGCACGTACGTAGATTTACTTGTTTGTGTCGGATATTTCAGTTTCCGATCGAGCCATTTTCACTCTGTAATAAAGCTTTCTGTTCCATGAAAATGAACCAAACGAAATGGAAAGAATGTTCAAGTTTCACTGTGCAGTAACTGAGGGACTTTACAACAACATATGCATTTGCCAAATCGCTAGGGAATAGAAAATTGGTTGAGGTAAACAACAATGTCTTTTGATCTACTAGATCTGACCAAGAAGAAAAACACTGCGAGCCGGAATTAAGTTAGGAAAGCATGACAGCTCATGTTTTTAAACCGCCGCCCAATCTGAAGGGGCACCAAGTGGATGTGGAGTGAAAACCACTAATACAAAGGAGACAGAGCATGGTGAGAATGCAAGAAAGAAATGGTTTAGAAAAACAACACCTGTTTTTCGTCCTGAACCTTTGAGAAGAATAAATGCTCAAGTCGTAAATGTAAGTAAGATTGTAAATTCGATCTGCCAATAGTATATTCTGTCACGACTTAAGTTAAAACGAAGACAGAACCGAACAAAAAGTTCAATCGTTTCCAGAAACCACTCAATCAATGTGGCACAAAACAAAACAATCATGAATACGGTACTTGTACATACCGTAGCACAGGTGACGCCTGGGCCCAGGTCCTGTTGCGAACACCGTACCCTCGCCTTGAGCCTTCCCACAAGGTCCTCGACGTGCGCAGTGGTGAGAGTCGTGCTGTTCTCCTCGGCTCCCAGAAGCTCCAGAACCTCGTGAAAAGGCTCTTCTCCCTCGTGTGCGTGATCATCGTGTTGTGAGGCTACAAGCCCGATCAGTGCCAGCAAGCAGGCGAGAAAAATCAGCCTGGCTAGCATCGTGAACGTTTCCTGTTGTGTATATGTAACAAGCCTTGATGGTCCGGAATAGGTGTACCGGCCGGACGGAGCGACAGTCACTACTTGGCGCCTTAGGCTGTCGCTTTGACGCACGTCCGCAGCACACTTCGTAACACGGGAGATCCAACGCCTAATTTACATACCTGGGTCACGTGGTCAAGGCCTGAGGTCTTTTGTTCAGCATGCAGGAAGATTGGGTTAGCCTGGAATCCTAGCCTCCACCAGACTCTTTTGCAGGCTGAATAGATAGTAGAAATCGGCCTTAAAGGGGATAGAGGAGTTGGCCGGACAGAGAGGGCCCATTTCCGTGCTACTAGTGGAATCCGTCGCTACGAGTATTTGCCATTTAACTTACTAGTAAGTACATGTACTTGTAGTAGTCCACGTCGCCCGTCGGTGACTACTAGAACCGGCAAATACTATACTAGTAGCTAGTAGGGGTGGATCACAGCATTACAGGCTAAGATTGGGTGCCATTGCCTGAGTTCAATCAAAGCTCAACACATCAAAAAGCAATTAGAATACGCAGTCATACATCTAATAGGATGCCCTATAGCGTCATACCAAGGAGAAAGAACCTCCTTGTACTGTATATAATAGATTTACTTTGTTCTCAAACGTAATACTGCTATGGGTCTGTATGCCTTTTTTCTGTGAAAATTCAAAGCGTCGTCGGTAAGTTATCCGTTTATATATATAATTCTATGTAGCATTTTATATGTTATCCTGAATTTATCGTGAAACATTATTGGAAACTTATTCTCTAAAAAACTCTATAATAATAGAGTTGAAAGGAAGTCACAAGGGAGCGTCAGTGGTATGGCTGTTTTGCCAGACAACCCATGAATACATAGCTAAGGAACAATCCAATGAATTCGTTACCTAACCATCGCAGGAACAATATGATTCATTAAGCGTTGTCGGTCCTCCTGAATGCACGATTAAACGTTGCCAGGAACCCCCTTCTTCCATGCAGACCCTGATTAGTGTCTTATTGACTGGTTGAAGCAGCGAGGCTAATTAAATCGCGCTTCTATTACAGTATTGAAAAGCGGCCCACACAGCTTGATAGCTCGTTTGTTAGTGACTCCAAGGACGTCATATAACCTCCTACTCTCCAAGCAGAGGTTTGGGTTCTGGCTTATTTTTGGCGTGTTTGTTAGGCTTTCTTATCGGGCTTTCTTTTTCGTTTTTTTTTTGTACTGATATCTTTTTTACGCTTTTGGGCTGGCGTAAAAACAGCCTAAAACATAAGCCAAAACCCAAACCTCTGCTTGGAGAGTAATGTAACCTCCCTGGTGACTCTATAGCCTATGGCGATAACAAAGGTCGTGTTGCTCCTATTGTCTCTGGAAAGCCTGTCACAAGGACTACTAGTATACATGTCCTTGCCGTACATAGAGAGACTATGATTTATATGCGTCAATTTGCCCGAGAGGTACACGAAAATCAGACGAGATTTATAAAGCAGGTAACGTAACATCTGCAGGTGTAGAGACTCGGGCATTTTGGACTCAAACGAGATGTTGCTTGTCAAAGTTTGTGTAACGTTATGCTAAAATGTCGGGTCAATACCAATTAGCCGGCCTCCGATTAAAGTTTGGTGGGTGTGTTTTTCTGGACTCATCTTTCCATAATTCGTTCAATGATTCGTTTGTATCGAGATACAAAGATACCCGAGCTAGCAAGACTTGTTTTTACTCTCGTCTTCTTTTCAAGTTCGACGGCTTTGAAATCTATGTTGTTGTTTTTCTATCATTGTGTATACGACTATTAAAATTTTACAGTCAATTAGATCTACATGCTAGTGTCGAGACAGATAATATTAATAATGTCAAAGGTATGTTTCTGGACCAATGGATAACAATAGAGCGTCTAGATCTCAGTACAGTTAACGTTTACCTATCGCCTTTACTTTAAACCACACATCTCTTAGTGTTCGTACAAGACACGTTATGGCCAAACAGTTATCAAAACCCCAGACAGAGTACACTTGAGGGTCAGCATATCTTGTCTCTGTCTGTCTCTCTGTCTGTCTTTCTCTCTCTGTCTCTGTCTGTCTGTCTTTCTCTCTCTTTCTCTCTCTGTCTTTCTCAGTCTCTGTCTGTCTGTCTCTCTCTCTCTCTGTCTTTCTGTCTCTGTCTGTCTGTCTGTCTGTCTCTCTCTCTCTGTCTTTCTGTCTCTCTGTCTGTCTATGTCTCTCTCTCTCTCTCTCATTAATGGTCATAAATAAAGGCTCGTGACTGGTTGAGGAAGGTACTTACAAGCCTGTAAATCAAATCGCGCTTTTAGCGGCCCGCCCAACTTGATAGCCCAGACAGCTTTTAGTGCGACAAACAATTCAATAACGCTTGATGGGTCAAGAACGATCTTGTCGAGTTGATCATCTCTCTCTTTTTCTCTCTCTCAATCTCTCTCTCCGTAAATGTAGATAGATATTACATGTTCAATGAGGAATGTTCAGAAATAGTCTTCGTTCTTTCTTTTCTGCTTCGATCCCTCTTTTTCTAATTCTCATTTGTATGAATGACAACACCCCTATAAGTATAACCTACCCTGAGGAACAATGTGTCTATCATTCTGTGTTTGATAGTCTGTTGGGTTGACAGTGACTTGTTTAGGAATGACCTTATCCGCCCTACTAAGCCGTTCGGGCATTTCTACCAACCCAGGGATTCTCACTTTAGATTCGTTTGCATGCACAAACCTTGTCACAGTCTTTGTGATGTCAACTCTTCCGCACCGTGTATTAGGAAACACAAAATATACAAAGTGGGCATCTGTTGTATTCTACTTTTCCAGTCATGTGCACTGTATTTTGCCCTCAGGCAGGCAAGATTTGTCATTTGTTTGGGGGCACTTCGGGCCGGGTCTGAGAGTCAAGTTATGATCATCACACGCAGTGAACTTTGCATGTCTGAAAAGGGCAGAGAAATCGGCTTGGCAATGGGCAGGTACATGTATTCTAGTACACGTAGCTACATTACCACTTCTTGCGATTTGCCAGTGAACTTGGCTACACGACTTGGTTAGACACTGCATCTCAAAGCAATGTTGCAAGGAGCACTGTCATGTTCAAGTTGTAGGGAGTTGGCTTGCTTCGACGGAAACCTCAAGCTCATGTGTCACGGTCAGAAAAAAAGAATGGAGCAGTCAGAAACTGTTAGTCTTTCCTGTCAAGCATTCGCGCGTCAATAAGGTTGACCTAGGCCACTGAAAGAGTGACATGTACCGGAACTAGTGCCAGTGTATCCGGCCAAAAATATACGTCAGCTGTGTCACGGTGTGGTCTTACGTGAAGCGCTATCTTGCGGCCCAGTGGTTATGTTCAGGGCGAGTGGCTCTTTTTTTTTCGCGTCCACGGAAGCATAGCTCTAACTGTTACGCTAGTCTCCACCAGACTCCTTTTCAGGCTGAATAAATAGTAGAAATTGGCTCGAAATTGGCCTAAAAAGGGGTAAAGGGGGATCTCATTGGTTCAAGAGGAGTTGGCCGGCCAGAGAGGGTCAATCTGCCTGCCGTGTTACGTTTCTACAATTTCTTCAGCCTGCAAAGGAGTCTGTTGGAGACTAGCCCAACGCTTGAAGAAAAAAGACATGTTTAAATACCTGAACAGTCTGATTGTGGGCTAGATTGACCTACTTTTCCCGTGACCTGGCCATGGGGGCACGTCGTGGTGTGACCCGGAAGCACATCCGGCGGTTGAACTGACCAGTGCACTGTACACGTGTAGCCTGCGGGGTCTTGATTTTCCCGATTTTCTGGGCGGCTCAGTATTATAACGGACGAACAGCCGCTTTTGGAATAAGAAGAAGTGTTTTTGGTCCACCAGGCAAGTATTTTCACGACTATTTTTCATAATGGCGTTTAATATTGTGTTGGTTGGGTGAGCCAGCAAAATTTCCAGGTGTTGGAATGATCATGGAGGTAAAATTCCTTTTTTCTACCTCCATGGAATGATACTTTTTTTAGCAGCCCATCTTCTGCCCATAAGGCCTCAACAAGGCACTAGAAGGCGGGGAAGAGGGAGGTGGATAGTCTCCTGTGCAGGCCCCGGGGCGGGTGGGAATTTTGATACAGCGTTTTGAAGAGTTTTTAACGAGTTATTTTAATAGCCGCCATCCTCCTACAACCAGCCGCCAGAGAAGGTTCCATCCCGCCCCTCCGTTAATGATTACCAGCCTACTAGTAGCTCTGACGCATATTAAAGGCCATGGAGTTTCTATAAAGGCCAATTCGTATTATCTGCAACTTAAAAAGAACAGTGCAGCCCCAAGACATGGAGTCTGTTGAATACTGATATCTAGTATACACTTCAACTTTGGGTTGGTGGAAAACAATGTCCGGTCCGATTCGGGGGTGAAAAAAAAACAGTCCGGTCGTTGCGACGTGTAGTAGCTACGACCCTTCATCCTCATTGGATGATCTCCTTGCGTTGCAGCATGCAAAGTGAAACTAACCCCAAGTTGGCATTACTGTTTTCAACTGTAATATTAACATTCAGACAATTCTCTCTCTTTCAGATCATTGATTTACCTGTCTGTCTAACCAGTATGAGTTGCTACGTCATAAAACCCAAGGGTTCCTCCCAGCGCCTACCTTACCTCCCCATACTGATGTCTCTCCCGAGTGGCAGACAGGTCTCTCTGGACCACTACAGAGAACAGGACGAACAACAAGTATTCTCCATCTTCAAGAAGATCGTTGAAGACGGCCAAAGCTATCCTCAAGAAAAAGTGGAGTCTCTTCAAGACTTCCGGGACTACTACCTCTCTCACGACGTCTTCGTTGCTAGGGACGCGACCGAGACAGAAGAAGTTCTTGGAGCGTTCTACGTCAAGCCCAACTTCCCTGGCAGGTCTTCTCATATATGTAATGCTGGCTTCATAGTCAAGGAGTCAGAAAGGGGACAGGGTTTGGGGAAAAGGATGGCGCAATATTTCCTGTACATTGCGAGGGATCTAGGGTACAAGGCATCTTTCTTTAACTTGGTTTACGTTAATAATGAGGCTTCTCTGAGGACCTGGCGTGGTCTTGGGTTTAAGGAGATAGGTGTGGTGCCTAATGCTGGGTATATAAAGGGGCTGGGCTACACGGATGCTGTGCAGTTTTATTACGACTTCTCAACACTAACTGGCTCTGTTGAACAGATATAGTACTAGTTAAGCATCTGTTTTTAAATAAGTGGGCAGATATGGTAAAACTTCTGTTTTTAAGTCAGCAGATACTGTTAAGTGTCTGTTTTTAAATGAATGAGCCAACATGGTAAAGCATGATGACTATGACATAAGTTTTATTTGCCTTCATAGACATTTGAACCTGAGCTAGTCAGGTGGATCTGAATCTGTATTGAGTACAGACAAACACGCACAAACAGATATTTACAGACCTTTTTATTGATGAATTAATACTCAATGAATTACATCATTGCACCTCAATACTTGTCTGGCACTATAGTCATTACAATGTTTGTGTGCCAGATATCAATCACTAAAAATCCTGAGAGTCTTATACTGTATAATGTACAGTACACAAATGTATATGCTTCTCGTGTATTTCTCGATATTTGTGGACGGACCAAAGGCAAACTACAATGTATATGCCTGTAAGTGTAACTACTACTAAAAAACGGTAACTTTTTGGGATGAAAAAACTATTAAAACAAACAAAAAAACAAACAAGAACAAAAGTTATTCTTGACAAAACATATTTTTGACAAAATCACAGAAGTGACAAAATTCTTTGGCCTAACTACTAGTATTCTACTGTTTGTGAGAAGTACTGGAAATATGCAATATTACTGGCATAAAGATAACACTAAAATGTACAAGGCACTTAATACATGTATAAGATTGCTTCAGTCATGACGTGAGTCCTAAGCGTGCTTGCTCCAGTCATAGTAGGCGTACTTCGGTGCATACTCTGTGGGTCCCATGGTATACTTGTCCTCCTTTTCTTCTGCCAGTGCCACAGGTCCTTCCGTAGACACCGCAAAGTATGGTGGAGCTGTAACAGATCAACTCGTTAAAACACATATTGAAGCTTTATGTATGAATCATCCTAAATAGATACTATCAAATATCATAAAATTCCAAGCGCGAGCTGAGTACTCTCCAAGCAGAGGTTTAGGCTTTGGCTTATTTTTAGGTGTGTTGGGTATTTATAATATCAGGCTTTCTTTTTTGTAATGGAATTTTTTAATGCCAGCCCAAACAAGTATTTTTAGGTGTTCAAGCCTAAACCTCTACTTGGAGGCTGAATAAAAAGTTGAATTCGGTCTAAAAATGGGTACTGGTATATATTTGGCCAGAGGAGTTAGCTAGCCTGTATAGCTTTTCTAGTATTTATTCAGCCTGCAAAGGAGTCAGGTGGAGACTATGAGATAACCAGTTTAGTACATACGTGGTGCGCTTGGGTCAGTGGCTGTCTGGTAGGTCCACTGAGCGAAACCGAGGTCAGGGTACAGGGACTCATGGGAAGGCGGCGGCTGTTCGACCGGATGTAAGGGGAAAGAAGGGGCTTGTGGGTAATAACTCCTCAGTGGGATGGATCCGATGGTGATGGGCATCTCCAGCTCAAGGTTCTTGTGTAGCCCCGGGATGTTCACGATAAACTGCGAACAAAGAATAAAAACGTTTGGGATCATCCTACTACGTGATTACATTTCTTCGGGATTACGGAAAAGGCTGGGTACCTGGCCTGGCCTGGCTAGCTGGGCTGTCGAGCATGTCAGCCTTTTCCATAACCCCTACCAAGGACATTAAATACATGATTTTTAACCTCCTTGCCCCCACATGTACATATCAATGTCTATGACATGCATTTAGCTAGGATTTTACTTCGGATATATACCCACATATGTACACACATCATAGCTCTCAACTGCAAGGGTTCTGTACTAAGCCCACTGAAAGTAAGTCAGAAACAATAAAATCACAAAGCCTCAAAATACTTCTTGGAGGTTTGAAATCTGCTATTTCTCCTTACTTAAACTGTCTAACGTTTGGTGCGGATTTTCGTCTACGGCATAGCCCCGCATCTGTCCTTTCTTACCTTGACCTTGTACTCAACATCAATGATGTTGCAGTACCGTTGAGAGGAGGGAGGGATGGCGGGGATGGGAAGAGCTATGCCGCTCAGGTCAGCCGCGTCGTTCGCCCTGCAGCCCAGGGCTTTCATCTCACACAGCGTCTTCCTCTGCCGCCTCCTGTCTCTGTGCGGAGAGGTGGCAACGCATGTCGCCTTCTGTAACACAAAGTACATACCAAATTTGCTTAAACGTTTTAAATAAGTAGCTAAAAAGGAATGGGCCAAAAGTCTTCGGAAACACATTGAATTGTAATGTAAGAATGGCAATGTGCGTAATAAAAATACATCAATTTAATCTCTAAAATAAATATATCTTGGTATCGGACACCTTCCTCAGAGCTTCTGACTGTAGCTCTGCTTCTCGCCGCTATATGTAGCCGAAACGTAAGCAGGTGAGAGTCGATACGTATGCCGGCTGTGTGAAAAGATGCTTTACCAAACATGCGAAATTATTTTCGGAAATATCACGCTGTTCTCAGCCTGAGAACAGTGTGATATTTTCCAGCCCGAGAAGTGTACAAACGTGCGTACGAACCTGTCTGAGTTCGTACAGGCAGGTTCGTAATGTTTGGTGCAAATATTCCTCTAGGACATAGGCCCGCATCTATCCTTGCTTACCTTGACCTTGTACTCGACGTCAATGATGTTGCAGTACCGTTGTTCTCAGCCTGAGAAGTGTACAAACGTGCATACGCACCTGTCTGAGTTGAACGGTTGTCTCCTTGATCTCGGTGCCGCTGCCGTTCTTGATCGTCCCGCTCAGTCTGACGGTCTCTCCGGGGCAGTACGCACCCCGGTCCGTCTGCACCTGCACTTCGATAGGCGCGGAGGCAAAAGGCCAGAATCCAAGCGTTTTGGAGTCTTGGACAGTCGATGGTGTCTGTCATATTGAATATAGAAAGAAAGAAAGAAAGTTTATTGCAAATTCAAGCCCGATGGCTTATTGCAAGAATATGATAACAAATAAACAGTAAAAATGATAATTATAAGTAATGCTAAAGCTACTTAGTTATTGTTGGGTTTGATTTCTGTCTGCAGTGGAGTATGAAATGGTCGACATGTTGCGAGATGTATGAATTGGGAGGTGTTAATAGAAATGCATTTTTGTATTAGGCCGGCTGGGAAGGTGAATAAAGCTGGGGAACGTGTTGGTGACCATTTCAAATATCTTATCTCTTTCGGTGCTATAATGAGGACAAATAAAGTGCATTTCATCCTCCACTGCATTTCTGTACATTATTACATATTCTGTCGTTAACAGACAATTGCTTGTATCTACCCTTTTCTAATGTATGTGCGCCATTAAACCTTACCATAGCGTTCGGGTCCTCGTTGAGATCATACATGTCCAGCACAGTGAAGGCTCTCTTGGTCTTCTTGTCGAACTTCCACGGTCTGTCTATGATGGCCTCGGCGTAGTAACGCACGTACCCGTAACAGCTCTCAAACGAGGTGGGCAGCCCTGTGCTGGGGAGTTGGTACTCGAAGGGGTAGGTATGTTTGCCCATCGACAGTACCGGGGTCTCTCCGGACTCTGCCTGACCTGGAGAGAGGGCGAGAAGACGGTTCATTTCGAGTAGACGCTACTAGTCTTCACTAGACTGACAACGTAAGCAATAAAATTCAGCCAAATAATTCTTCTTCCCTTTCTTGTCGAATTCTACTATCCGTACCGCCGTAGGAAGGCATAGTGGAAGCTAACAGGGCCTAAGTAGATCGTCACATTACAAAGGGGACCTCTCAGCCATGTAGTGAGTGACTGACTATTAGCCTGGGTGCCATCCTCCGTAGTTTCCACAGGCTCCCTAATGTCGCTGGCTACGGAGGATGGCACCCAGGCTGACTGAGTATACGGAGAGAAACAAAATTAAGCAGAAAAGGTTCCTTTTGATGCAGGCCTGAGAGAGGGAGTGTTACCTGGCCCCCACAGGGTGACGGTGTTCTCGAAGTAGACTTCCCTGCCGGTGTACACAATCGTTGTCTTCCCGGTGGACACGACCCAGCGGCATCGGGCGGAGCCTTTCATCAGGAGTTTTATACCTACAGGTACCAACCAGACAGAGTGAATCGTTTTTCTTTACGCTTTATGGTCCCTTAAGATTGCATAGCATTGAAAACATATGTAGATGTTGCCATGATTTCGGTAATTGCAAAGCCTGAAGGGGCATTTCTTTGTGAGGTAAGATATCAGTGCAAGTCACCCCATATCACCTTTCTTGTCGCTGAAATCACCAAGTCTTTCCTGGGAGTCCTATGAAAGACGGGATGATTTCAACGACGTTGAGGATGGCTATGAGATCCTCAGAACGCCTTTTGACTCGATTTCTAAGTTAATACAAGGAAAATCTAATAAAGTCATTACCAATGGTACCATTCATAACAAGGGCGTAAGTACGTCGTTGAGTCAATCGAAAGTCGAACTGTACTTTCAGCACTTACCTCTCATCTTCATGTCTTCGTTGAGTTCCAGTTCTACAGTCCCCCGGACTATTTGCCCAGCTTGATACACGTCCATGTTCTTCTCGAACGTGATGTAGAAGGAGTTGAGAGCCGGCATGGTGGCTTCTGGTGGTCGAACGTTTAAATCTAGAATCTACATTGTGGGAAAATTTCACACAGCTATTAGGAATGTTACACGATGCACTCTATTTTACGTCATGGTCACGCTTGCAATCTGATTCCTTCTTCACCGAGGAGCGAGTTACCCAACTAATGTCAGACATGTTGGCAATGGCTAATAATTCACTTAAAGGTACACAAAAAGATCTTAGTGAAAAGGCAAAACAAATCTAGCTATACACAAGCTCTATATTTCGCATACACTTCCCAGACCCGAGTGTACGTTCTTCCTGTTGGAAAATAATGCAGCTAGCAGTTTTGACATTCGTTCTTTTTAGCGGCCTGTCGGTCTGTTTTGTTAAAAGCGTCCGGAAGTGCCCTGTTGGCCGTCTGTGTGTTTACCGTATCCAAGCTCCTGTAGCCGTGGCGACTCTTGAATCGGGCGTATTTTGCTGGCTGCCTTAAAGCAACCCAACTATGACGACTCTGTCGAGTAAAGGCCCCATGATCTAGTCTAGAGGTACCGTACTAAATACGCAAATGCGAGACAGGGGTCTACCACACTGGGGTCTACCATAAGTATTAAGGATTTAAGGGATTTAAGGTGTACAATTCCTGCGTAGTTTGCCATTCTCTTCATTCTTAGATTCACTATCTGTCAAGTACATCTGTTTTTGCTCAGCATATTTCCCATATTTACACGACATACATTATAAGCACGATAGACGTCGGTGTAATTTTGCAGGCAAACATCATCAAGTTGTGTAGGCCAACAATCGAGGCAGACTTGCTACAGGGTTTACCGTTAGCGTCACGGCACGTTAAGGTTACGTAAGAAACCGCACTGGGTCTACATACAAACCTTAAATGTAAACAAATGCAATCGGTTAACATGCTACAAGGTTAACCCTTACAATCCTTATGTTATGTTGTCACTCACCTGATCTCCTGTCCGTAACTGACTCGTTAACTTGTGAGGCCGCCCCTTTTTAAGCACTCGACACGCCCCACTGCTACATGTACTGTGGAATCTCTGACTCACGGAAGTTCAAAGGTCACCAGTGATTCAGAGGCACCTGTTGTATCGCGTGCCGCACTCGAGCCTTTGGGGATTTTCCAAGAGGTTGAAACGTTATGATAATTACCTTCGCCAAGAAGGTTATGTTTTCAGAGGCGTTCGTGTATGTGTGTGTGTGTGTGTGTGTGTGTCTGTCAACACGATAACTTGAGAAGGCTTTAATGGACTGACTTGATATTTGGTAGGTGGGTAGGTCTTGATGAGACCTCAAAATGATTGGATTTTGGGCCACCTGGCGGCTTGTCATGGTACTGCAGCAGAACTTCTGGTTTTGATATCTCATGATCCAGACAGGCTAGGGTGACGAAATTTAGATGGTAGATAGCTCTTGTGCTGGGGATGAAGTGACATGAGTATGAGTCCCCTAGTTGCTTGCTCTAGAACTGCAGGGGGATTTAAAGGACAAATGTTTAAAAGAGGATAACTCAAGAACCGATTGATGGATCATCGTGATTTTTGGTATGTAGGTAGCTTAAGTGATGCTTGACATAATGATATTACAATTATACAAATATTGATGTAATTTGCATAATTAATGAGGAAATTCTATAAATCAGCTGCATTCCATGATAGGAAGTTCAAGCTTGTAATATATGTTATTAAGAACGAGAGAAACACAGGCAATTATCGATTATGCAAATGAAGACTTAATTTGCATAATTAATGAGAAAATGTTATAATTGCATAGTGGTAACTGCCTGGAATTTCATACTCGGGGTGTTTGAAAGTTAAGTGAAGGTGAACATAATTAAACATAACTTATTCAAATAAGGACCACATTTGCATAATTTATGAGAAAATGGCATTCTTTGTTAAGATAAGACTGTCTTTTGGTGGAGAATATGATCAACAGACTGATATAATTCATGCAATTGAGGATCCTCTTTGCATAATCAGGGTGATTAGTATATTTCTTATTCATAAAGGCTAACATCATTTGGCGAAGGTATGAGATCGTGGAACTCTAGTTGTAATTTGTATTCAATTAATCGATGTTTTCATCACGAAAAATGACCTGTCTTTTCTTCTCAAACGTTGATAATTTTTGTCTCTGTTTTCAGCACAGAAGAAAGAAACTTTGAAAAAGATCGAAACGTTCTCTGAGAGTCACACACCCCAACTATCAGAGAAGCCAGAACGTCAGAAAACGACTCGGCCTTTCAACCCAACATCTGCTTGGATAGCTAGTTACGCAATGACGGCAATGAAAGGTCGTGGTGTCTCCCTTCTTTGTTGTCGGATGACATGAGTACAGTTAAAGCTAATGACTTAAGGGTCATGTGTTAGGTGTTTCGTAATCCACATTAACGGCCTACAGGACGTTGCCCTTAGACCCTTTTATCCCAGGTCAGTTTAAAGGCGCGTGCACACGGTTTTCGCAACAACGTGGCACTGATATTAGACACAAAAAGATACAAAAAGACATTGTAAAATGACAATTAACACTTTAATGAGGAGGAAATTACAGAACTATCTTATTACACTAACTACGTTTGCAAAATGCATTGTTGTGTTGTATGCTACACTGGTTTGGCACCTTTTGCTTAACCCACATATTTCCAATCGGCACACTTTTATTGATGAATGCATATCCTCATTAGAATATAGGAATTTATAGTAAGAATATTGTCAATTCGATACTTGTACATTTATACATCAAACTAATTATATATTGATGCATAAATACATAAAATACTCATGTATCAACAATTGATATACATTTGTACATATTAAGACCACGTTTAAATGAATCTGTAAAAATTGTAGCAAGAGTCGCGTACAGCATACTATACTCTTAACTTGCGCTCTTTCACAATGCTAGGTACCTGAAAAAAATTCGGGTATGATGCAAATGGTAGTCGCTTTTAAACGTTGTAAAAGGAAGGCACAATGTGATTTCAAAGTTTAGGTTAGAACAGCAGTTAAGGTTGCTTCCCATGCCAGTCGTAGTAGGCGTACTTGGGGGCGAACTCCTTGGGGCCCATGCAGTCCGTGCCCTTGTCTTCCTGGTCTTTCTCGATCTTCGAAGGTGTCGCGACCGCATAGTAAGGAGGAGCTAGAAACGAACGAGATAAAAGAAACAAATGTTATGTAGCCAAATGACGTCGACCAATCTGATGTTCACCATTTTGGTTATAATGCCGTAACGTCATGGAAAATGTGAAAACTGAATAGTCATCATGAGTGGTCCTTGTTTTTAGATAATTGACCCCTTGGCCGTACCATTAATATTATGCAGAGGGGTGGACTCCGTCTTTCGGTATTTTTATTAGGTGATTATAGCCAAGAGGTTTTAAATCTAGATTTTTAACCTCCTGGGTTGTAGCAACGGAAAGGCCTTATCACACCATAAACACATCGAGGCGGGTCATTGACCCTTAATTAGCACACTTTGATGCTTTCTTTGTACAAATGAACTGTTAGAATGTACTTTAAATATCACTCAACCTACCTGACGTTACTTGTCAGAGTCTATAGCTACTTACGTGGTCCTTCTGCGTACTGCGGCGGCTCTTCTACCGGCGCTGAGGGAAATGAAGGGGCGGTTGGATAGTAACTCCTGAGCGGGATAACACCGATAGTGATGGGCAGGTACACTTCCAGGTTCTTGTGCAACCCTGGGATGTTCACGATAAACTGCAAAGAAAGAAATATATTGGACAACATAAAAAAAAGGAAATCCTGAACCAGACGTCTGTCACCATGGTAACTAGTGTTGGGTTACATCATGTTGCAATTTTATAGCAGGATGGATTTAGACTGTCTGACCATATACTAGTACTAGTATATAAAATGTATGAATGTGTTTGAGTAAGAATTAACAGAGCAAACCATATGCGAAGGTAAACATTATGCATTTGCTTAGCAAATGTTACCTTTCTAGTTAATCTTTCTCTTACCTTAACCGTGTACTCAACACCTACGATGCCGCAGTATCGTCTCACGGAGGGAGGGACGGCCGGAATGGGAAGAGCTATCCCAGCAGCACTCAGGTCGGCCGTACCCTTGGCTTTGCAGCCTGCCATGGTCTTCACTTCGTTTAGCGTTTTGCTCTCGGTCTTTGTCCTAGTCTCGTTGCCCGCCCCCCAGCGCTGGCCGGTGGCAATACACGTAGCCGTCTGTAATTAATGAAGCAGGGTTATTGAAACATCAATTACCTACGAGGAATTGTACAGAATGAACTGAATATTTAACCACGTAAACACGAAATCAGAGATTTTTAGATCTGGTGTATTCGGCCGGAAAGTGCTTTAGGTTTCGAGGATACATTGCAACTGTGGATGCATTGGAACTGTGGATATGAGAATGCCCTGTACTGTAGAAAGCGTACAGAAAACAACAATTCGGAGATCTCATACTTTCTCCCTCTAGGACAGACTAAACCCAGCCTTTACCATTACAACCTGGCATAAGGTGCATAAGGACCATGCGGCCTCACAGACACACGCACCGGCATACCAAAAACAATACCTCCATCTTTCAAGGAGGCAAACATATATAACTTGAAGAGAACAAGTGAGGGGATGTTTATCAAGCTCAAAACAAGATCCTGTCTTAATCTCCAAGCATTTTCTGTGGTACAACGGGAGTCTATATTGGCCGCCTGTATCCACTGTGGGGCGGTCAATGCTTACAGGCGGCGAATATAGACTCCCGTTGCCCCACAGAACCTGCTTGGAGACACGAGATTAATGCTGTCTAACCTGTATGAGCTGCACGGTTGTGTGTCGGATGTCTGTCCCGCTGCCGTTGTTTATAGTCCCGCCGAGTCTGATGACTTCTCCCGGACAGTACGCACCCCGGTCCGTTTGGACGTTCACCTCAATCGGGTCGGACGTAAACATCAACATGCCGAGCGTCTTTGAGCCCTTGGCGATCGATGGTGTCTGTGGATGGAGTGTTTCTTTAAACTTATTAAAGGGTTTTGAAATGGTGAAGGAGAAAGAATCAAAGAAAGGGCTCGAGGTAGAGCTACAAAATCTGTGACACTGAAGAGATTTCAAGATCAAATACTAGCATCCAGTTGCTTGCCGTAACTGTTGTTTTTCTTTGGCACACAACCCGAATCTTACTATCCCTAACCCCTTAGGAAGGCTTGGTAAAGGCTAGTCTATCCCTTACCGTTGCGTTCGGGTCCTGGTTAAGATCATACGTGTCCAGCACGGTGAAAATTCTCTTGAATTTCTTGTCGGGCGTCCCGCGAGGCTGGTCTATGATGGCCTCGGCAGAGTAGCGCACGCGCCCGAAGGTAGTTTCAAACGATGTCGGCAGCCCGGAGCCAGGGAGTTGGTACTGGAACGGGAACGTGTGTTTCCCCGCCGGTAGCACGGGGTTGTAGTTGGTCTTTTCCTGGCCTAAAAACATCCGAACGTCAGCCACAAAAGTGTTAATGTAGAAAAGTTCTTTATCCGCATCTATTTGTTTACAAAAGCCAACGTTCAGTGCACAGTCATTATAGCCTCGATAAAGATGACAGACGGTCATCGAAACGTCGGCTCTTGTAGACAAGTAATTTCGAACAAAAACAGTGACATTCAATCATAAAATAAGCCCAGTTTGACGATCGAATATTATGGTGACCACGCCAGAACGCAGAAGTATGCCCCAAAAGTGGATGCACACGTTGAGACGTTAGCGGTGGTTCAGTACCAGGGACAGCACCCACCACTGTGCATACGCCTAATACGTACATTAAACAATGCTATAAGCACGGATTTCTCGACAAATCTACGAATTTTGCCCCTTTACTTGTGTGAAAATCACATCCAGTACCTACAGTCAAAATGAATCAGTGAATACGGCAGAAATGCCCACAAATACTTATTTATGAAGATTTACCACGTTTGTGGAAGGATTGACATAACAGGTGACTACCACCTTTTCAAAGATGTCAACCCCGAGACCGGACTGTAAGGTTTGAACCACTCACACCGGGAAGGTCCCCTACTCTTTTCGATAAGTGCGGTGGGTTCTTTAACGTGCGTGGGGTGTGACTCTCCCAAACACGGGACCTCCATTTTACGTCCTATCCGAGGGACGTCCCTAGCCAAAGCTAGGTACTCATTTTCACCTGAGTAAAGTGAGGAAAGTCGTGTAAAGTACCTTTCCCAAGGGTACAACGTCGGGGCGCATGTTCGGAATCGAACCCGGGTCTCCCCGCTTCGTAGTCCAGTGATGTACCACTACACCACACGACGCCACAGAACACCAACTAAAGAGACACTCACTCGGAGCCCAGAGGATCTGCGCGTTCTGGAAGTAGATTTCCCTGGACACGAAGGTGACGGTTTCGTTCTTGGACACGCTGTCCAGCCATTTGCACGACGCCTCGCCCTTCATCACGACTTGGATACCGGCTTCTACCACTGTCACAGGACACAAGATATCAGTTATGGGAAGGGCCATACCCCCTCCCCAATTTCTGTCAAAAGATTTGCTTCTGTCATAATTTACTATCTCAGTTTCATTGGCGTCCATGTCATTTTTAGAACAGAATCAGAACAGAAATATGCGCACTTAACAAAAGAAATATTGTTCATGCATATTATGCAATCTAAGAACTATGATATAATTGAAAAAAAAATGCTAATTTTGCAAATATTTTCAAAACAGAGAAGAGATCTTGTACATATATGATAGTAAATTAGTAATTATACTTGTTATCTAACTTAGTGCCCCAAAATCTATGCCTTTATTTGCTTTAATGAGTGGATGAATGTCGATTGAATGAATGACAGACCTTTATTACTTAGCTAAGTACAGGTGACAGAGACATTTCACCATACAAAAGTAACAGAGATATCACACTACACATATTAATGCGTACTACTATATACCGTTAGACTACTTAATACGTACTTCTCATCTTCATGTCCTCACTTAGCTCTATCTGGACCTGTCCCTTGACGATCTGGCCGGCCTGGAACACGTCCATGTTGTTCTCAAAGGTGATGTCAAAGCACCGCAGCGCGGTGTCAGGCATGGTGGTTTGTGTTGAACAACCCTCAAATCTGAAAACTGCCACGGAAAGATTTTTGTTAGATTTTTATTCCAACATTTCATGTTGTATCCAGAACCATGCTTTGTCCAGAACAATTCTCGGGATAGTCCCCGCGTATCCAGAACCTTGCCAAGGGCAAATCTACGTTCTTGGATACGCAGAGAATATCCTAATAAACGTATCTGAACCTGACCCTCACCCATTCAGATATAGACCTAAAAACATGCGCGATTCTGGATTACATATTTGCATTTGCCACTGGTAACTGAGCTTATATATGTTCGAATTCGCCCTGTCTTGTCAGGTGGCAAACAGGTATAAGCCAAGTTTACTGAGGTCAAGTTGGCAGCCATCTTGGCAAGCCAACCACAGTTATACAGGTAAACAAGAGACGAACGAGAACAACAAAACTTAAGTAAAACTGTACGTACGACTTCGTAAAACGTGATCTATATGTTTCTGTGTACTTGTTAGACCCGTGTACACAGGTGTCCAGGGTGTTGTCTACCTTAAGACGGTGCTGCGAGGTGTGGTGGCCGTGGCAGTGGCGTCTGTTTGGGACGTTGTACGCTCTTAAGGTCGACCGGACACGCCCCAATGCCTGCCGTGTGAGTGTGACGCATACCGTGAGGTCAGAGTTCACCTGTGCTGTTGACACCTGTTGTGATCACGTGGGTGCCAAACGTTAACCTGCCAGGTTGTATTAGCCTCTATCAGGCTTAGGGAAGTGGCTGGAAAGAAGAGTAGAAATTTGGGAGTGGCAAACTATTGGGCCAATTTATACTCTTTCTAGCCACTTCCCAAAGCCTGATAGAGGCTATTTAAAGGATGTATACCAATCGCGTACTTTGTGTTCTTCAGAAGTTCTATGAGAGCTAATCAAACAATTTATGGATGATGCCCTTGCTGTAAGAAACAACATATGGTTATTTTTAACTCTATGTAATTATTTAGGGTTCATCCCTCGTATCATATTTGAACAGATAGATGCACTTCAATAGACGCGAGGTCAATGTTTTACATAACATTTCTCTAGTCATCAAAAGACATACAATAACAGAACAAAGGAGCAAGAAACTATACCACAGATCAATTGAATACAAATTTAATACAATAGAGATAAAGTAAGTTACAAGTGCAAATCATAACAAGAAATTATAGATTTGAAACGTATTTAGACACGATGATAGCTTGCATTAATGAATTGAATATATCGATTGCATACATACATATACGATTGCATGACGAAGCTTATTCCTCTATCATACTATGGTTTATGTCCATATATTCCTGGCGTTGTTTGCATGAGTGATGACGTAAGGCTGTCAAACAACTTTCACATTTCTTAGCCGTAAGAACATGTACCTTAAAGCGGGTTTAACGTCCTCCGTGTCATTGACCTTTGACCCCTCGCCCTACTTCAGATTTTGGACACGCGGGTTTTAAATCGTGTTCTTGCCGGCCCACGCGGCCACAAACGTGCCGTGCTGGTGTCACGGTCGTCTCAAGTACCGGGGCACAGTCGTGCGACTTTATAACGACCGACTTACGCGGTAAGACCGACACAGCGACATTATGGAAGCGTTTATCAACTTCACGGCACAGACCAAAGGGCGAGACAAGCTCTTCAGGTACGTATTAAAGGGGGAGGGGCGGTCATTTAAGGTTAGACTTTTTTTGTGTATCAAACCTATTTAGCCCTTTGTCTTTTGGATATACGAGCAACCTAGAATTTTCTGGGCTATTCTAAATGGACCAGTCACTAGTGCCCTCCTACGACCAAATACCTCATAATTTTGATTCTAGGCTGTACACATTGATCTTGATGGGGTGACCTCTTTATACATGACTTGAATATTTCGCTGCCTTTTCATGTATTACTAAATGGCATGTTTACTGTGTTTTTCGAAATCGCATCTCTTAACCCTATAATATCTAGAGAGGTTTTCGATGAAATTTTGATAAATGAAGGCATTTTAGAATTAGGTATTGTTTTAGGCAGATTGGATTACACTTGTCTAGTCTCTGACCTGTTAAGGGGTCAGTGACCGGAATGTCACAAAAGGGAGCCATTTGATTGGCCAATGACTGGGTCAGTGGTGTCTGGTTACTTGTTTGCAACATTATCATAAGCAAATATGACCTTATATTCATGGCTAGCAAAAAATGGAAAAAAAAACCTGTGCTGAGTGGTTTATTGAAGAACTTATTTGTTTATTCTTGATTTGTTATCAGCTACACAATGCCTATAGGCCTACATCGTAATATATAACATTCAATTGGTCAAAAGCAAATAAAGCATTGTATAGTTGTACTGTATCAGGTTCATGATGTATTCAGGACTTCATTTTGCAGAAAAGTACCAACAAAAAGCTGATGATTATATTTATGATATGAATATTACACTTAGTAATATTTAAAAGTAGCATCATCCAATAAGAACAACAAGATAAATGAATACAACGTTATACATTTTAAAAGCCTAGGGCATCCCTTGACTGACTTAAATAGTAGTACATGTACAAAATATTCAAGCAACCCTTTTTCTACTTTCAGGACTGTGCAGTATGGCAGTATCTTCCTACGTGCAGTTTTTGGCAGGACCAACACTGACGTTGTGACCAAGATGAAAAAACTGGAGTCTCAAGTCAGCATGACAAGGAAATGTAAGAATCCTTGCACCAATACCAGTTTCGGTTATGCCACCCTTCCCTTCACGGTCACTTCAATGTGTGCTTGTATTTGTTTGTTTCACACGACAGGAAAGACCCCTGCTGTTTTGAGCCCAAAAAGGGGCAATCTTGTCCAACTTTCTTATGTCCATCGTATGAGAATTTTCTTTTACACAACCAGTAATGACTCTGACATTGCTTATGTTTCGATGCTCTGACACCTTCCTCAGAGCTTCTGACTTGAGTACTTCTTCTCACTGCTTTATGTAGCTGATCTAGTAGCCTGACCTTGGCCTGACTAAATTGCTTTACTGGCTGGTGGGCCCATTAACCCTTGGCTGAGAGCTTGTGTAAACACAGGCTAGCTGATGTAGGTGGTGTTAGGAAGGTATGAGACGTTACTGATTGTGTAATTTAGAATATGCCAACTTCCTATGTTCTACCAACCTGCTGATGAAACTGTTTTCGGCTGCAGTGATGAGGTTTGGTAAGAGTCTGGACTCGTTGGAGGCGGCACGGCGGGCGTCCAAACTCCAGGACGAGCTTCTGCGGGTCTTACTGACCGCTAGTCACGCGAATCGTTCCGTCTTCCTCCTGTTCGACCATCTGGTATGGCTGGGCCGCGCCGGGGTGATACAGACCGACGTGGACATGTGGAACTGGCTCTCTCTGAGATTCTGGTTCCTCAGCACTCTCCTCAGTCTACTACGTGATCTATACGGCATACAGAAGGCCCTACAGATAAAACACCAACAGCTGAACTATCCTAACGGAACAGTTCATAACGAACTGCGACTGGAGGCCAAAGTGAGACAGGAAGCGTTGAGAAGAATCCTGGTGGAAAACCTGCCGTTGTGTATCGATACGTCGAAGAATGTTTGTGATATCGTGGTTCAAATGACCAGGTTGAAACTGATCGAGGTTTCTGATGGGTGGGTGGGGTTTTGTGGGGTGGTGTCTTCCATACTGGGGATTATGGTCATAGCAGATCCAACCTTGAAACTGACTCCATCCTAGATTTCTTACATGATTTTTCATGGCTATTTAGAAAAGAGGGAGCCTAGATAGCAATATTATCATCAGGAATTAATCATATTTTTATGTCAGTACTGTAATCTGAGGTGTTACAAGGGCACAGAGTTTCAAGTACTGATTTGATGATTTTGGATCCAATGAATCCAATATTATGCTTACATTTACTGGGAATTTTAAAGATGAAATATGACATTTTGTCCAGTATGCAATTTTGTACTTTTATACTTCCAACATGTACAATAAATGCTAGCTAATGTCTTTTAAACAGTCAACGATTGTGGGCGAAGATGTGCAAAGATGTTCACTGAAATTTGAAGATTTGAGTGACAACAATTTTAATTTGTAATTTCATGCCTTTTCTGTTCAGGAGTGTTTATCAAACATCCATTGTCATATAGTTGCAGAATAATGTAGTAGCAAGGTAAAAGCAATGCAGAATAGTGGCAGGCAAGGTCTGCTTGATAACATTGTATTTTATGGCTTTGATAATAAATGATCTAGTGCATGCAAGCTGTTGTATCAATTTCTATTGTTGTACATGTAGCAACAAAGGCCTTTGAACATGGGGTCATGTGGTAGTGTTTGGCTCAGACCCAAGAGGTGATGCCCTTGGGAAACACACTTTGCACGACTTTCCTCACTTCACTCAGGTGTAAATGAGTACCTACATTGTAGCTTTGGTTAGGGACGTCCCTTGGATAGGACGTTAAATGGAAGTCCCGTGTTTGGGAGAGCCACACCCCACGCATGTTAAAGACCCCACCGCACTTATCGAAAAGAGCAGGGGTCCTTCTTGGTGTGAATGGTTCAAACCTTACAGTCCGGTCTTACGCAGCTTGTACTTAACTGTACAAATGTACAAAACAAAGGCCGTTGAACAACTTCTTATATTAGATACCATGTTTATTGCAATGTGATCAAGACACAGAAATACAATGGAGCACTTTTTTTACCCTTCATAATCCAGCTTTTCCATTGGGAAAGATACATGAATTACTGTCCACCTGGCTCTATCCTCAACACATGTATAAGATCACTCCATTGATCTACATGTTTGCAACAAGAGATTTTTTGGCATATCAACACATTTTCATATCACTATTGTCTGAAGTATGTTAACTTAAGTAGAATGTGACCATTTATGATATATATACATATATATCATGTGCAATTTGTTGTATTCATACTTATGATATTATTCTGCTTTCTTGTCTTCACAGATACACGTGTATTTACAAGGTTACTTCTAAATTATACTGGGACTCATGTAGTTTCCTAGTAATACTGGAATATTACATCCAAGACTGTTCCCAACTTATGACTATTGTGCACTTTTGTTTACTAAAATATCACAAAGATGCATGCTTTAACTTAAGAGCAAAAGCCAAGCAAAGGAAAAGGGAAAAGTCTAGAGTGAAGTTCATCTAAGGGTTACAATATGGATGCTAGCCAGACAAAGGTTTTGGCCACAACTACATTCCACAAAGATGGACTCTAACATGGAATTTATAATCATCATCCCACTTTTAATGTCAATAAGATAGCAACTAACATTGAGGTTACATGCAGTGAAGAAAGTCCCTGAAATAAAAACTTACAAAAGAGGAAAGCTTCAAGTGTACTAATGGCAAAAGAGCACTTTTCTTTACAAGGACAGGACAGTTGGGGAATTGCCTGCCATCACAAGAGCAATCTATCCTATCGGTACCACCCCTAGATGATTGCTTCCTGCTAATTTTGCCCAAATAAGTCTGATACTGGACTAGTCCACCTTGGGTACAGGTGGGACAGGTTATCTTCATAATGTCGTGATCCTTTCCACAGGATCTCCCCATTGGAACAGTCCAAACCAGAAACGGGTGGGGACAGCCTTTGTTGATCATCTGTTTTCCAGCTGCTTCCCGTCCAAGACTTCTCGGATCTCATCTGCGGTGAGCGTCTCGTATCTCAGCAGTGCCTCGGCCAGCATCTTGTGCTCCCGGGCGTGGGTTTTCAGCAGATTCTCTGCACGTTTGTACGACTCCTGTCAACATGAGAACACTACAAAGTCAGCTACAGGAAACAATAGCATCTGAATTTGTTTAGACAGTCCTGTCACACATTCAGAACCTTCCTCTGACCACCAGCTGACCAAAGTTTGGAAACAGCCTCACCAGATTTAGGCCGTACTACCTTTCTATACAAATCACATTCAATTTCAGTTAAATATGCATGAAATTTGACTGCAAAACACACTCTACCTACTCCAGAACAGCAGCCAACATGTATCTTTCATCCAACACAACAGCCCGTTATATGACCTGCAGACATACACGTACCTTCAACATGCTTCTGACTTCAGTCTCGATCATGGCCTTCATTTCCGGACTCTGACCACTTTCGCTGGACACCATCACTCCAACCTGCAACAAGCAACAACACATCAGTCTACAACATACAACACTGCCACAAGCTCTTCAATCTGAATCTGTAAATGAGTACAATGAAATCATTCCTTAGTAAGACATTGGAACCTTTATTCTGCCTGTCACTCATACTGGCTTGGCCAATGTGGCTTCTTCAGTGGCTAAGGCTTGAATTAGTAAACTAGATTTCATGTGAACTTTCTACATATGGAAAGTGAAACTTTATTTTCACATCTTTTCACTATGCGTGAAAACACAAGAGAAAGCTGTACCTTCTCACTCATGCCAAATCTTGTCACCATCATTCTTGCAATCTTGGTTGCCTGCTCAAAGTCACTGGATGCACCTAAAAACACACGGGATATGTCAATATGTCAAGCCACCCTAGCAATTCGTGACAGAACTCTGACACCTCTGTAAATGTTGTTTAAATGAGGTATGAAACATACATGTATATGCCTATGCATAAGACAAGAACATTTCGATAAAAGGCTTAACTCATGTTGCTTCACCTATACATCAGAGATATGGATCAAGGAGCTTTCAGCTTTGCCTACTTCGTCACATATGGCTGTTTTCAACTTTTGGTCACTTCAATCTGACAAAAATGTCCACTTATAAGATGTAACTATTACAATTTTAGGTTGTCCAATGATACAACTGTTTCCTCTTTCGTATACACATTGACATACAAATACATATATACACAAACACACACACACAAACATATATACAAACACACACACTCGTATACAAACACACACACACATGTACACACCTGTAGTGATATTATCAGGTCCAAAGATGATTTCCTCGGCCACCCTGCCCCCCATACAGATGTCCATCTGGGCCAGTAGCTGGGCTTTGGTCTCGTTCCACTGGTCCTTCTCAGGCAGGAGGGAAACCTGAACAAATATAGATCCATGTACGTCTTATATCATTTCATTGAAATAACCAGTGGACTAGCCCCTATTGTAGTGCTTGAGAGGCCCAAGGGCTGTATTGAGGTATGGGGAGGAGTTCACATGGTCTAGCCAAAAAAAATACTGCTCTGGTTATCCTTACTCACATTCATATACTTGTATATGGCAACCAGCCTGTCCTGCAACTTGCTACATAATGTAATCCAACACCATAGGTGTTACCATCCAGTTACCATGGTGACAGCCATCTGGTCCAAGTAATTGGATCTTATTTCTTTGTAAAGGAAGATGAAGAAGAAACAGAGCAAAAACAATGTTTTCTTTCTGCAAAGGTTAACAATAAGAACTATCTTACATGTCCCAAAGTTGGCCCCCTGGGCATGATAGTAGCCTTGTTGATGGGTGTGGCATCTTTGGTGTAGTAAGCCACCAGCGCGTGGCCTCCCTCGTGGTACGCTGTGATCTTCTTATTCTTATCATCGATCTGTGCACTCCGTCTCTCAGGACCTGGGGGGTGTCAACAGTGCTATTTCATACAATGCTGAATAACAAAACATTGAAAATTATCTGCACCAGACACATTTTACCTGCACCACTCAGAATTTAGTAAGTATGGATCATACTGAAAGCTGGTTGGAAACCATTGCCATTATTTCTTTTATACTTCATTGATGGTAACAGTCAATGCAGCAAATAAAAATTCACATACACCTACACTTGAATATACAATGTGTACCAGGAATACTTGCACATCTCCTATTTTACCGTTAGATTACTACATACATGTGGTATTTTGAGCCCTGAGGAGTACATGTAAATACTAAGAAACAGCCCACGTGTTTGCAGCTGTGTCTTACCCATGAGGATCTTGTCCTTGGCGAACTCCAGGTCAGCCATGGTGACAAACTGATGCCCGACCGACGCAGCGTGCAGAGCTGCCTGGTTCACCATGTTCTCCAGGTCCGCCCCGGTAAAACCCACCGTGCCTCGTGCCAGGATGTCCCCATCCACATCTGTACAGCACAGGAAAGACGGTCTTAGTTAGTAACTCGAAACCCAGATTTTTCACGTTTTTTGTCAGATGTTTGGTCAATGTTGCATCAGAATTTTGCCTGTAGCAGATGATATCTTTTCTGACACAATATTTGAAAACTATAGACAGGATGTCATCCTTAAATACGCAAATACATGTACCACCTTAAACGAGATATTCTGCCAAAGTGCAATGCACAATGTATTAAGGGTTTCTAGCAGGCACAGTATGTTCTGAAGACAATATGCTGCTGTAACTAGCTATTTGAGGTTTGGAGTTTAAATCCTAACCTAGAACAAGTGCAAAACATAAAATTTCAAACAAGTTTCTACTCAATGCTGACCATGAATCTTGACCTATAGGACATTGACCTCACCTGAGTCCACCTTCACCTTGCCCAGGTATAATTTAAGGATCTCCAGCCGACCTTTGACATCCGGCCGAGGCACGGTTACGGTGGTGTCAAACCTGCCTGGACGTGTCAGTGCCCTGGAAAAATAATCCAGACTCTAAGTCTAAAACTTGCTTCAAAATACATTAGCTAGTAAGTAAATAAACACAAGGTATGGATGGATTGTCATGAAATTTAGTAGGTAGGTAGGTCTTGATGAGACCTAGAAATGATTAGAATTTGGGCCCCCTGGCGGCTTGTTATGGTACTGCAGCTTGTTATGGTACTACAGTCCATCTCATGATATGAACATGCCAAGCTCACAAATTTTGGATGGTAGATAGCTCTTGTACTCAGGAAGTGACATTAGTTTAGGTTGCCTAGCCCACTTGATAAGTGCAATTTTTCAAACACGTTTGAGATATGGCTCTTCTAACATAATGTCAAAGTTGTAACAGGTACATACGGGTCCAGAACTTCCACAAAGTTGGTAGCTCCCATGACGATGACCCCCTCATTCTGCTTGAAGCCGTCCATCTCGGCCAGCAACTGGTTGATGGTCATTCTGGAGTAGGGGTGGACGGGAGAGTCCACTCGCTTCCCCCCCACCGAGTCCAACTCATCCAGGAACACCACACATGGCGCGTTCTTCTTAGCCGCAGCTGAAGGGCAACAGTTCACAGTCAGGGTCACAAAGTTTTGGATGGTAGATAGCTCTTGTGCTCGGGAAGAAGGGACATGAGTTTGGGCCCCTATGCCTAGCAGCTTGTTGATAGGTGCTACTTTTAAAAACATTTTTGAGATATAGCTAACACAGATTGAAAGAGTTCACAGTCAGGATCACAAAGTTTTCCAGAACCCAGGCTAGAAATAGTGTTTTATGCATACCTGCACTGGTGCAGGTAATCTTATTATCACAGATATGTTGGATGAAGATAAAATTGTGAGGAAAGTCAAATCTCACCGAACAGATTGCGTACTCTGCTGGCTCCCACTCCCACAAACATCTCGTCGAACTCTGACCCGCTGGCGTAGAAGAACGGTACATCTGCCTCCCCTGCCACGGCGCGCGCTAGCAGGGTCTTACCTGTGCCAGGGGGGCCAACCAGCAACACACCTGGGGGAAAGTAAGGTAATACATAACGTTTAATGTTATGAATAAATTATTTAGTATATGATTTTGATTTGTAATTTTATGATATTTATTTGCATGTACATAGTAAAAGCAATTTATAAAATATATATTACAACATATTTTGAATACTATTTAACCCTCTCAAACTTCAGTTCACGCATTTTCAGAAATACAGTGTATTCACAAGCAAACAAATGGACTGGTCCAAGAAAAAGCCGTGGTCCTGATACATTTCAGTTGTACATTTCTAAACTTAGCTTGTTGGATCACTTCAGCTGAAATCTAAAAAAAAAACATGAAGAAAATCCCTACGTACCGACCCTGGACTGAAATCAGAAACACAACATTAATTTTCCTAGGCCTCACAGACATTTCAAAGTTCTTCCACAGATGTACACACTAACTAACCCTTTGGTAGTTTTCCTCCCAGGTTGGTGAATCTGTCTGGGTCTCTCAGGAACTTCACCACCTCCTGTAGCTCCTCCTTCGCCTCCTGGCACCCCTTCACGTCGTCAAACGTCACGTTGTTGTCCTTTACTGCCTGTACCGACGTGTCCATGCCAGAAAAACGCAGCCGGCCTGTTGGTGCAAGAGGAATGCAGGGTTCTCACCAGGATTTTTTTTACAGTGTACACATTTTACAGCACACAGGAGAGAGTAAGAAAAGTTGAAGAGGTGGAAAATCCAAGGGCCGGGCTTGATAATTAATATCAAACACTAAGGGGGATAACAATGTTTCCAGACCATATATGCAACAGATTAGTGAAAATGAAATGATAAAAACAACTCGAAAAGGAAATGTTGGTAATATGAAATAACTTGTAAGGTAGGGAAGGATGGATAATACCAATCAAGAAAAAAAGTCTAGATGAGTTGAAAAGAAGAAGGTATACAAGGAAAAGGGGCTGGAGGAAAATGGAAGGATGGAAAGAGAAGCCAGAGGAGGTATAGATAGACACAACCACCACAGAACACCATGTCCTCGGCTAACCTGACAGAGAAGAGGTCCCACCTCTCATCTCAGAGGTGAAACTCATGGCCAACAGGTTGATGAGGATGATGAAGATGATGGTGAAGACCAGGGTACTGCCCAGGGCTCGCATGAAGTATGAGGTCCACGCTGGAGAGAAACATAGGTTAATCATCAGCAACGTTAGCATTGTAAGTTTTCAGTACAGTGACATAAGGACCACTTGGCCTATGGGATCACATTTTGCCATTAAGAATCATGTCTATATAGTGTCCACACATTATAGACCAAATTTTATCAGTCCCTTGAGTTGTCTTGGGCAGTTTGGACTGATATTTATGTATCACCATGTGAGGTTTATGTACCAACTTACACTACATTGTACAAGAACATAAATGATCAAGTACAAAACAAGCCATGTCAAAGCAAGTTACATATTGAGGACTAAGAAATCTTACAATAGATACTTGAAGCATCTAAAGTCTTACTTGTTGTCTTTGGGACATGTTCCTTTGACATCAGAAAACCTTCCTCAAACCCCCTCTTGAAGGCGTCTTGGTCTCCACCTCCCTTCACACGACTGGCTGCAAGTTTGTTCACATCAATTCCTGTAGGACAGTTTTAGGAATTTGACTGGGTTTCATTGGGACTTAAAGTGACATGAGACATCTTCACACTGGCATCATGATCATCATAAATGTGCTTAACATGACAAAATTTCATGAAATTCAGTCACACAAATTCTTTTTGAACCAGTAAAAACTATGTACATTTCTGGGTATACTTAACAAAGGGAAAATTAGACCAGTACAAAAGTAAAAAAAAAAACAGCTGGTTTTATAAGTCAGATGATGCATTGGTCAAAACTTACTTTCTGAAAGTTATTACTCCCCCTCCTCAAGAATTATAACTTTTAACAACGAGTTGCCAGAGACTAACCTTTGAGTGACTGTGCCTGTGCCATCAGGTAGCCATCGGCAAAACCAAACTTGAAGGCCTCTCGGTTTCCCTCCTTAATGTTGTGTTCCTTCACAATCTTGTTCACGTCAATGGGCTTATCTTTAGCAAGGGTCGACTAGTGGGAAAAAAGACAACATAAAAGAGTGATGTTATGCTAGCAGAAACATGTCTTCCGTAATGACTAATGAACGAAAAATTTCAACCATGACTTAACTATTAAATATATATGGTCAGACTGGAGTCTAAATCCCTCCTGCTACAAAATTGGAACATGATGTAACCCGACACTAGTTACCTTGGTGACAAACATCTGGTTCAGGTCAATGACCTTTTGTGTTTGGAACGGAAGAGGAAATAGAGCAAAAACAATATGTTTTCCTTCGATATACATAATCATCAATTGTCAAAGCCACATCCAACCCTCCATGCAACCACTGCCACTGAGACATGAAACATACAAACTCACCAGTAAGCCACCCAAAACAATACTTCCAAACCCAGAGTAAAAAAAAACAGTACCTTCATGCCAGACAGAACCCCGGTTGCTTCCTCTTCCTCCATTTTGAGTTTGCTGCGCTGAGCTCGAGTTTTGAAGCCACGTCTCTGCTGTAAAACTGTCAAGGGGATGATGAAGGCTTATCAAAACATTGCATGTTGCAAAGACACGGACAAAGAATACAATAAGTGGCAAAGCAATGTGATCCAGTCAAAATTGCCCTGAGGAAGGAGACAGACAGTCACCGAAACGTCGGCTGAATAAAAGTCTTGGTTGTGTAAAAAGAATCTCTTTATTCAAGATAATTGACTTCAAAAAGTGTCCAAATCCTACATGGACCACTTTAAATCACACAGATCATAGCTTACCTGGGGAGATGGGCAGACTAGGTTGAATACTGATGTGAGCTGGCAGCAGGCTGGACATATTTCTTCTGGTATAACTCTCGAACAACCGGGGAGGCATGCCTAGAAAACATATTCAACAGCACTCAAATAAGGACATACAAAACCAAATACACACTGAAGCGAAAACATATCACAAAATCATATCCTTCTTAATTTCAAGTCAGTGCTTACTGCTTACTCACCATGCTTATTTTCAAAAAAGGACTCTGCTGAAACATAGCTGGTTTGCCAGTGGCTGGGTTTTCTGTCCAACAGAGGTGCGAGGGCTGTGGGTAAGAGGTTATTGACCTCCTGGGTGATGACAGAGGGCGGAATCCCCGATAAACCGAGCTCCTTCAATATCTGAGACACCTGTGAAGGAGAAAGGGTCATAACATAAGTTATGAACCATTTTGTCTGTGTCTTAAAGGCATCCAATGTATTATACTACATTTTATAGGGTGGCAAAAGAATTTCAATTAGAAAGGTAACATTTGCAAAGCAAATGCATAATGATTACCTTCGCATATGGTCTGCTCTGTTAAGTCTTACTCAAACACATTACATATACATGGTCAGGCAGGAGTCTAAATCCCTCGTGCTATAAAATTGCAACATGATGTAACCCAACACTAGTTACCATGGTAACAGACAGTCTGGTTCAGGTCATTGATTTGGTTTGGAGAAGAAGAAGAGGAAATGTAGCAAAAACAATGTTTTCCTTCAGTAAACATAACAACTTGTCAAGTGAAATATGTGATATTAATATACATGAAATCCGATGACCAACACAAGTTGCGATGTTGTGAGTACTTACGCTCGCATCCGACACCGTGAACTCGCTGTGTTCCTGACATTTCTTCTGTTGGAGTCGTTGCCATGCCGACGTATGACAGGTTGCCGAACTCTTCAGAGAGTTGAAGACATTCACCACCTGAGACAGGGGTGCAATCAGCTGGAGGAAAATAAATACTTGTACTTTGGTTGATTCCATTTCTTTATCATTCGATGATAATCATGAATTGAGTAACAAAATAATACAAGATCACATCCTAAAATGCCTGTTGATATACCATGAAACCATGTTATGTATTTTGTTGTCCACAATACCTATAATCCTACATGTTTGTAAGATCAGTAGTACAATTTATTATCAACATCATTTGCATATTACCTAACCATATAATTTGATGCGTCAAATCGGTAGTCTGTTGAGAAAACAAAGTCTTCGATTCACAGTATGGCAAGGCAAGGAAAACTATTTTCAGTTTCTGATGGTTTGACCTATGTGCGCACGTGTATAAAATGATGTCAACTCCAGCTAGCAAGGACGTCCAAGGCAGATACATGTAAGAGGGTCTGCATGGGGGGGTCCTGGCAACGGTTAACGATAAATTCGGCAGGGCCGATAACGCTTAACGGTAAATTCGGCAGGGCCGATAACGCTTAACGGTAAATTCGGCAGGGCCGATAACGCTTAACGGTAAATTGACAGGCTTTTTTTCGAGCTGCACTGGATTTGGTATCTCGCTTTCTGAGAAAAGGTGATCACTGACAAAATTACGTATACCTTACATGTAATGAAGCACGCATCAAAGGTATGTGTTCCCTGTGTTCCCCACCTGCCCTGGCCCCCGAGTGCGTCCACAAATAAAGGGGAGTCCGAGTCGACGTTGGCCAGGGCTCTACCCAGCTGGACTTTTTTCCGTCCGCCCAGTTTTACCGATGGATTTTGAGAGGGAGCGCCGAAGGCGCTAGTCTAGGGGGGTCCAGGGGGATGCTCCCCCGGGAAATTTAGAATTTTTAAGCCTTCAAAAACGCAATTTCCCGCATTTTGAGAGGCAAATTATGGTGTTGAGAGTGTTTGTCGGTCCTTCTGATGTTTTCATATTTTTACTCATTTTGTTAATCTTGTCTGTCAAGGTTGACGGATTCGTAAAAAAAATTCTGTAACTCTCCGCAAACTTCCGGTATTTGACGGAAAACTGGTGCTGGCTAGAGCCGAAGGGGACCGAGCGCAGAAGCGCGAGTCGAGCGCTAAAGGCGCGAGCAATGTAGGGGGGTCCGGGGGCACTCTCCCCCGCGAAATTTTGTATTTTTAAACGTTTAATGACGCATTTTCCTGCACTTTGAAAGGCAAAATTAGGTGTGACGAAGAATTTTTCATTAACGCTTAACGCTGAATTTAGGATGACAAATAACGTTTTACGTTGAATTAAAACGACCAATAACGCTTCACGATGAATATACTGATAACGCTTAACGTTGAATTAGAGCGGGTCGGCAACGATTAACGGTAAATTAAAACAGCCCATAACGGTTAACGAAAAAGGGCATGCAGACCCTCATGTAACGTTTGTACATAACTTGGGAAATACACTTTTCAAGTCGTTCAGGTCACATCAGAAGGAAATTTCTAGTCTGAAGACAATGTGTTTCAACAATATCTACCTTACGTTGAATACTGAATCGGCATTTTGCGAATATTGCTCAGATTATGCAATGATTTTTCGTGGTTACAAAAGTGGGTTCCTCAAAAATAATCATAATTTCACTTGCTATTATGCAAGGTTCCTTGCTTAGAAAACGATATAAAACGACGATATTCCGAGCTTGCTTACCTGAGGCTGAAGCCCGCTGACGGAAAACATCCCTCTTCCTTCGTACAGACGTAATAATAAAGGTTTCTGACGTAACAAATCCTCAAAACATCACAAAATTTCACGATTTTTACACGGGTAGATGACAAACCGGGAACAAGATGGCCACATTAATGCGCATGCGTTTTATGTAAAAACTCTCCTTCCCAGTACCCCAAGTTTGTGAAGTTACAAAATTGTGATTCATAAAACAGAACATTTTCAGAAATTTTTTAAAAATCTAAAAAAGAAATGTCATTTTAGAAAGATATGGCCTATATTGGCGTCTTTTACCCAGTTTACTGTTTACTCGACGTTCATAGCCTTGAGAACGAGAGCTATTACATCACTTCCGTTTTGGAACATTAGTCATCCAGGGGTGTGGATAAAATAAAGACAAAAGCATTCTCTTTTCACCCTTTCTTTTTAATGATAATTTCTATAATTTCATTTTATCATTTTTTTTTTGTTATTTTCTTGGTACTGTGATTATAAGTGTGAATTTTAGAAACCTTTCAGCAATAAATAACAACGTCACCCCCTACTTTTAGTGGTATAGTCTATTTCATCTGAGGGTTTCACATGGAGAGGTATCGCCAGTCGAAATTTCCACAGAGCAGCCACGATGAAGAGCCATGCTGCTATTGGTCAGGATACTTAAATGCTTAAATCCTATTGGTGCAAATATACATGCTGCAGGAATAGCGCAGTTTCGTCGGTGTGGGGAGGGCTACAGCGTTTTCCCGTCGATTCTAGGCCTAAAACGTCAGTTTTTACGTCTATATTCACTGCATTTGAGTGGCTCTTAGCTCATGGGAGCAAGGAAATGGGTACAGATAAGCTGCTACAGATAAATATATTTGATGGGATTTTAGCGCAGGGGACCAGGTAACACTCCGTACGTTTAACGTCGTTAACGTTACATCCCCTCTGGCTTTTTTAAACGTTACTCTATTTGTCGGCTGTTTATATCTAGTCCAGGGGACAAGATAATACACCTTGAAGGTAACACTGTAAGGTTATATTTATGTAACTCTTAGGTCTGGGGACCAGGTAAGGCACCGTACAGGTGGGTTATATGCACGTCTCTTAGTCTTAGGTCTGGCAAGAAGGTTTAAAAAGAGCCTCTTTAACCTCCTTGGGTCTGGGGACCAGTTGAGGAACCGTACTGGTAATAATTGCGCGGCTCTTAGGTCTGCGGACCAGGTAAGGCACCGTACAGGTAATAATTGCGTGGCTCTTAGGTCTGCAGACCAGGTAAGGCACCATATAGGTAACATTTGCACGGCTCTTAGGTCTGGGGACCAGGTAAGGCACCGTACAGGTAATAATTGGGCGGCTCTTAATTCATGGGGACCAGGTAAAGCACCGTACAGGTAATATTTCTGCGGCTCTTAGGTCTGGGGACCAGGTAAGGCACCGTACAGGTAATATTTGCGCGGCTCTTAGGTCTGGGGAACAGTTGAGGAACTATACAGGTAATATTTCTGCGGCTCTTAGGTCTGGGGACCAGGTAAGGCACCGTATAGGTAATATTTGCGCGGCTCTTCGGTCTCGGGGCCAGGTAAGGCACCGTACAGGTAATATTTCTGCGGCTCTTAGGTCTGAGGGCCAGGTAAGGCACCGTACAGGTAATATATGCGTGGCTCTTAGGTCTGGGGGCCAGGTAAGACACCGTACAGGTAATATATGCGTGGCTCTTAGGTCTGGGGACCAGGTAAGGCACCGTACAGGTAATAATTACGCAGCTCTTAGGTCTGAGGGCCAGGTAAGGCACTGTACAGGTAATAATTGCGCGGCTCTTAGGTCTGGGGACCAGGTTAGGCACTGTACAGGTAATATATGCGCGGCTCTTAGGTATGGGGACCAGGTAAGGCACCGTACAGGTAATATATGCGTGGCTCTTAGGTCTGGGGGCCAGGTAAGACACCGTACAGGTAATATATGCGCGGCTCTTAGGTCTGGGGACCAGGTAAGGCACCGTACAGGTAATATATGCGCAGCTCTTAGGTCTGGGGACCAGGGAAGACACCGTACAGGTAACATTTGCGCGGCTCTGAGGTCTGGGGACCAGGTAAGGCACCGCACAGGTAATAATTGCGCGGCTCTTAGGTATGGGGACCACGTAAGGCACCGTACAGGTAATATATGCGCGGCTCTTAGGTCTGGGGACCAGGTAAGGCACCGTACAGGTAATAATTGCGCGGCTCTTAGGTCTGGGGACCAGGTAAGGCACCGTACAGGTAATATATGCGCGGCTCTTAGGTCTGGGGACCAGGTAAGACACCGTACAGGTAATATATGCGCGGCTCTTAGGTCTGGGGACCAGGTAAAGTACCGTACAGGTAATATTTCTGCGGCTCTTAGGTCTGGGGACAAGGTAAGGCACAGTACAGGTAATATTTCTGCGGCTCTTAGGTCTGGGGACATGTACATGTTTTATTTGTATGACTGTAAGGGACCTGATAGTAAGAAATAAGTAAAATATGATGTGAAATGATGTCAGGTACCAGTATCGCCTGAAAAGTCTTGTATTGTATGGGTGTATTTGGTATGCCTCTCACAGTGAATGATGGCAAAAAAATTTTGTCATCATTTTAATTGTCTTTAAGTATAGTCAGTGTTTCTGTATTTCTGCTACCACCAATCATGTTTGCTGAAAATGTTTTTTTTTTCTGTGGATAGGCAAAAATTCCCAATTTTGTTCATTAATTTTGCAGGTAATGACTACCCTGTAGGTGGCTCCTAGGCCTAGGGACCTGGTATGGCACCCTACATGCAATATATGTACTGCCCTTTCATCTGGTGACCAGGTAGAGTGCCTTGCAGGTAAAATTTGTATGAATTTTTCATTAAGTGACTTAGTCTATGTGTGACTCTTGCACAGTTCCACCTTTCACTGGGATGTCAGTACACTCTTCCTCTTTTAGACACAGCTTTATACAAACACTATATAATATCTTTTTTACAGAGCAATGTTTTTAATTCACATACTTCCTATTGGCTATAGTTTGAAAATAAGTGACTTCAACAGTTCACCTATGGTCTCATAATCTTTTTGTTGGTGATGTGATTCATCATTTGTAAAATGTGTTCAATTCAGCCAGTGGCTGTGTGTAAGGTATTTAAATGGCTGATTATCAGAATCATCCATTGAGAACCATTCATTCATAATTCATTGATTCATTAATCTGATAACAAGACAACCATTGCTTAATTTTTTCTTTATTCTTCTTATTTTATTGTTTCTCAACACAACATGTCTGTGTGTGGTCATTGTTGACCACATTTTAAAGAGGTTCTAGGCCTAGTGTTTTTCCTAACATTCTAAACAAAGTAGGCAATAACCTTTGTATGAAGTAAAACTAGAGGATGGGGTAGTGTCTCTCATCACTATCTACCATTTTGCACAGTTGACAACTGATCATTTTTTGTTTAACCATGTGTTTAAAAATAAGACTATATATCCAACACACCTCATGATCTCACATCTCAGAAATGTGAATGGGATTACCGGGCGGTACATAATATCCACACTAGTGAATCGGGTGTTGAAAGTGGGAGCATAGAACTTTTTAAGACAACGGAAAATGTACGAAATCGTGCCACTTCTCAAAAAAGACAAAAAACTACATAACTGTGAACAGATCATGGCCCTTATACTTGGTGTATCTAATATTCTTGAGGAATAAATCCACATTTAAGTGACTGTACACATACATGTACATGTACTTAGTACAGTACCTTCACAAGCTTGGGCTCCTAATACAATGTCAGTCTGAATTTAGAAAGCTATACTACGTATGTTAGACTGCTCTACACTAGGTGACCATAACTGGGGTTTATCTATTTTTATAAGAAAAAGAGCAATAATAATCTGTCAGTACCCTTAATCAACATATATATTAAGGTACTGCTGCTTAAGATCAAGAAGTAAGTACATTTCTTAAAACAACTAAGAATCTCAGAGAAGTTTCCACAAACTTGTATCATGCTTGGAAATACAGTAAAAATCTTAAAAATTAAAAAAAAAAAGATTATCCCCATACATAATCCCTAACCCAGATATACAAGGGGCAAAGAGAATGGTGTGCACCACAAACAAAGAAGGATCTCTGGGTTTTGATTGACCATAAACTGACCTTTAGCCAGCTTGTTCAGGGGCAAGTTAACAGAGCAAAACAAACTGTGAGGAACTATCAAGCACACTTTCCAGCACTTGGACATAGAGTCATTTTCACTTTTGTATAAAAGTCTTGTTAGGCCCATCTCAAATACATTGTATGCCAGAGTCATCTTGAGTCAAGAAACAAGGAGGAATCAGGACTCTCTGGAGAGAGTGCAGCGTAGGGCATCTTGATTGTTCAGTCCATTTCTCATCTCCCATACTGTGGCAGGCTCATAGTCCTGGATTTACCAATACTATATTTCCGTTGTCTGAGAGCCGATATTGTGGAGTTTAAGATTTCCCAGGGACTTTACAAGCTGCGTACAGAAAACCACTGTAACCTAGATGTAATAAGTCAATGTTCATGCCAAGTGAATCCAAATAAACTAGAGGGCATGCCTACAAGTTCCAAATTCAAAATCAAATGGACCCAGATCCAACTTCTTCTCAGCAAGAGCAACCCCAGTCTGGAACAAACTCTCACCAGGAACAGTGAATCATGACATTAGCTCAGTAATGCCTTCAAGACCAAATTGGCTTTGGAGTGGAAACATCACCCAGACTGTTACAGTTACATCTTTCATACTGACTGCCAAAACTGCATAAACCACACAGATAGCCTCATTACCCTGGAAAGGGTACCTACTGGCCTGGATTCAGGTGAGTATACAGGAGGTGAATATTAAAGCTAAATGACATTCAAGAAACTTTTGCTGTTAATAACCCTACGCACTCATTGGTATAGCTTCATTGAATTTGAAGTACATGAAGAGTGTTTTCCTGATCTTCCTTCGCATGAAGATCCCAATGTTCTCTTCAGGTCGAGGAATCACCAAGTTTTCCATACAGCTGGGCTGGTTCTGAAGATATGAATAAAAAGGTGATAATGAATTAGTATTAATGAAACTGAAACTGAAACTGAATATCATATATTCTTCTACTATACACAAGATTATGTCATGATTTAAGTCTTTATACATTAAAAGAATTCGTTTAGCAGAGAAACCTTTCTACAAGTACAGCCATTGAAAGTTACGTATATGTTTCCGCTTTGTATACAGCAAATATGACGCTGTTTCATATTTTTAATCTGCAAAGAAAACCATTGAAGAGGTGTTAAAACTCAATGTAAATGTGTATTGTATAAGTCTTGAAAGTGTAGGTTACCTCTACAATCCACTCCATGTTGTATAGGATGTGTGGGCCACAGTCGTTGCCATTCTCTTGAGGGGGCACCTACATTGTAAAGCAGATGGGATCAGAGTGATAAGAACTTCTGTTACCTCCATGGACATGGTGGCAGGTGCAGAAGAAAGAAAGTAGGTGAATTATTAGTACAAGTATTTGTTAGTGGTAATGACAGCTCTGCAGTACAAAAGTGACCGTACATATAGTAGTGCAAATACAAAATCATTTACAGTATTAACTGTGAATCACCAGAGACATCCTATGTACATTGTAGTTCCAGGGTCTACAAATCTTTTTATCAGTCACAAAAATATTGACTATAGCATATTTAGAAGAAAATATACACAACCAGAAGTCAGCCATGAGGAGGCCCAATTTTGACCTTGACCCTTTGTTTCCCCAAGACCTACCAACATACTGTGCCAAATATCATCACAATTCACAAAGGCGTTCTTAAAGTCCATTAACACCAATAACACTAAAATACAACAGTTCTCGAAAATACACAAATGTGATAGGTATTACTCACTGAACCAAGATGTTTTGACCAAAACTACACTATTCTGATGCTAAGAGAACATGGAATCTTGCAACTCATTCAATGTTCCCTAACACCAGAACAGTAGTTTTGTCTACAGAAGTCTTTCTTCATTCATACCTATCATGTATTACTAGTAGTTTTATTGGTGTTAAATGGTTTTGAAGTTATGATGACCAAGTGATATCAAACTAACCAGAAAGAATGCTTCACAACCAGTAACAACACAACCAGTACGAATTTATTTCATTCCTGTAACGAGCATAAGTTTGCAAAATGAAAAATCACATCTTTATTTGTAGTGTATTTTTTAATTTTTTTTATTGCAAATCATTACAATTATGAAATGGATAGATATTTGTAGAGCTCACCTTAACATTCAGCACTGCTACTGAGGTACAGTTTTCTTTTGTTACAGCAGACAGGTACCTGTGGGAATACATTTGAGTTCCATGATAAGTTTAGCCATGTTAAGTGCATGCCAATCTGATGCCTTTGAGAATCAACTTCAATTAGCTTTACTCACTTGAACACTATTTATGTTTGATAGATTATAATCTTGTTTGTGGTAGCATTTCATTATACATGTAGTACATCTGTGTCAATTATGCAATTTAGGCTCCTATTTTCATAATTGGTTAATTGCTACCTGTTAATGTTTTCCATATATTACATTTATTGAAGGTATATGCCCGAAATAATAAAAAAATTGTTTTGATTTACCATGTCAAAGACTTTACTAAGAAGGCCCCTGTAGTTCCAGAACAATCTACCAGCATGAATAAACCTACACCATTATTTCCTGTTATAAAAATCTATCTGACACAAAAATGTATTGCATGTTCATGGCTACAGGTAAAAAAAAGTTCTGCTGTAGTACTAAGAAAGTCAGGAGGGCCTTGATCCAAGTTGACCTTTATCTTCTCCAAACCAATCCACATACCGATCTATCAAGACCTAATACCACAAACATGCAGAAGAACTAACCCACACATACAACCCTGACATATTCACATGGATTTTTGAAAAATTATTCAAATTGAAAATGTTGCCAGTAAGCAAATAAAGATTGTCACCTCTTGATGGCGTCAATTTCCCTGTGGTGTGCTGGTCCTGGTGCCAAACTGTCCAGCACTAGCAGGCAAGTCCTGTGAGAGATATAGGAAATAACTCTTTCACATATGATATCTAAAATGGTTTTGCCTTTCCATAAATTTTAACCCTCCTCTCATCGCAAAATTGAACGCAATTTTTTATCATAACCTAACGTTATATGTACTAATTCTTAAAAGGAAATCTTTTTTTTTTCAATTTGAAATCATTTCCCAAACTCATAGATTTATCAGATAATACATGTAGTTTTATTGGTTTGACTTAGCTTTAATAATGTATTATAATAATGCATGGAAAATGTCTTACCTCTTGTGGTCATTTGGTTCAGTAATGCATAAGAGCCACCAGTGGTTTTCACTGTAAGATAGGAAAACATGCACACATTACAGTCAATAATCAGAATATTTATCAGATAGTACAATTTCTTAAAATGTTTCTCAGATAATGTACATACATGTATTAAGTTAATTGATACAATATTGTGTTTTTTTCTGTTTTAGAGGCTAATTTAAATTGTATGTTCTCTTCAGTGACAATATCATCAATGCTTAGAAAAGATGTTTCCAGTATTTACCGACAAATTGGGATAATTATGAACTGTATCCCTTGCATGTCTTTCACGTAGCTCTTATGCACTGCAGAGGGACTCTTCTGTCTGGCGATGTCACGCTCCAGTTGTAAGATGAAGGTGGATGGCAAAATCTTGAAGTTGATGGTGGTGTCCTCTCCAAATGCCTCCTCATTCTGCGCTTTGGCATATGCTAGGTGTCTGGAGTAAAATTTATTGTGCTTAGATATATGTATCACAGTATCTGTTTTTTATTGCATAGGGCCACACCAATTTAATCAATTGGATCTGGTATTTTCTAGCTTTGTTTTTACAAATTAAAAAAAAAATCAGGTCTGAATCAACTCTAAAATGTTCATATTGTGGCTTCTACACTTAAAGAAAGCCCTTATCTTCATAGTTGTTGCATAAATATCAAACCACCCTGTTTTTTTTCTGTCGCTTCATATTTTTTGTACTACAAATCAAAGCACCACCATGTTCAATTGGCTTGGCCTAAGTTAACACAATGTAGCTGCTAATGGGACAGTATAGAAACAGTACAGATCCTTCAGTGTTAGACACAAAATGATCTTTCTTTCTGAAGTCCACAGATACAATTAAGTGTAATTTCACAAACCAGTAATTCATAAATGACTGACCTTCCATAAAAGTCAACCAGGCTACTTGTCAGCCAATAGGTCGGCTTGAGGCTGACCACATCCGCAAGTTTGACAAGCACCCGCCAGGGGCTTCCCTTATAAGTGGCAAGGTTGTTCAGCAAGCTAGGGAAAAACAACACTTTGTCAACATCTCTCTATATATATTTGAAGGTCAATTGATTCATGATAAGATGATCATTCTAAATGCAAACCAATTTTGGGAACATTGTAGTGTACAGTTAGATTAGATTTACATTTTCTTCTGATAAGGGTTCATATGGAACACATTCCATTTGTTCTTGTGCACTGACATAAATTCTATTAACATACGTTATGTTGGGGGTGTTGTGGAATGCCTTTCTTTTGTCCTCCGCACAACAGCAGAAAGGGAGTGCTTCCCACTCCTCCCTTTCTGGTACTGGTATGCACCTGTTGTGGGACCACGACTTGCATCTGTCGCACTGGACCATCATTTGTTTCTCCCAGTACCTCTTCACTGCACACCCCATTCCAAGGGTGGCAACACATGCTGACTCCGCCTCAATACCAGGAAGCCTGGGTATTGGAGGCCTTTCCTCCCGTCTTGACACTCTTCCTGGAATTATTGAGAGAGCATTAGAATTTACAATGCACATACATGTACACAGATAAGACATAATTTGTTGATTGTTCAAAGTATTTACATATGTACTTCCAGCTTAGTATTGTATTTATTTATATAGATTAAGTTATATATATTTATTCGTTTAGCAAATAAGCTGGGCTGGTCAACTAGCTACAAATGTATGATAGCTACATTGTATTATAAAGAGCTAGCCTGGAAAAAGTATGTGCAATTGGTTAAACATAGAGTATACAGTCATTAAGAAAAACGTTCATTGGGTCAAATATTTTGCAGTTAACGGATTTATAATACCTATTGCAGGTAAGAATTACCGACAGTTTAAAGTTTTGCCAAAAGTGACTTTCGGGGAGAACGGGTATCCATGGAGATTCATGCTTTCATTTTAAAGGAAGACAGTGAGGTATATGCACGTGTTTCAATTGAAAGACAGTTGCAGAGTTGGATGGATCTGTGGAAGAAGGCTTTCTGCATTCTTACACTTTTGTGGCTTTGCGCAGAAAGGTTTCTTAGGGGATGTCTAGGCTCAATGGCCAGTGTGACCTGGTCACTGGTGGTTGGTAAAAGACCGAGTAGGTGGTGTGGACAGTGTTCCTTCATCAGTTTGTAGATGGTAGTCAATGTATGGAATTTGCAGCTGAAGGTGAGTGATGGGAGAGATAACTGGGAGTAGACAGATTGATAAAAATGGTATGGGAATCCATGGTGTCTGCTTATCACTCAGTATTGTAAATACTGATAACTCGGAAACATAGCAAATAGATTGATTTTCATTTTGAATACAAGGTATGAAAGGAAAATGTGAACTGAAGTTGATATAGCTTGAGCTCCATCTGAATATCTGGACTACTGTAAATGAAACTTTAAGCCTGTCAACAAAATAGTATCAGGGCAAGCTAATTGAATGCAATGAGAGTAAGAGTTTCATTACTACTGGTATGTAGGTTCATTTTCCAACTTTGAAAACAAATTTATCATTGACTCACCACTTGACCTGATCAAAGCCACAAAGTGGTTTAACTGTGACAGTTCGGTTCGCCTGACGAGCATCACCTTCACCTCCCCAATGACATCAAAGTCCACGCATCCACATGGAGACATGGGCCTGTTGTCATACCAGGTGATGCTAGCATCCTGGCAGTGCAGAGTGATGATATGTTTGCAGAAGCCCGATAGGAAGGAGGTCTGCATCAGCCCTGAAGACAACATATTATTGTGTATTAGAATATAACGTTTGTAACATGTTACAAAACAACTTGTCCTGATGAGAAAAACATTTAAGAACTTTTACCCACCAGACTGTTGAATTCCACCTGGTCTACTTGCATTGATAAATGAATAGGCTAGCTGTGTTTACAAAATGTAACTTTTACTTTTTTTCTTATGATAGAGAGGCCAAGATTATTATTATAACTTTTGTTACTAAGCGTAATTAGTTACCAGGCACTACATGTACATGCAGAATGGCAAGGCAGACTTCCAATTGTACATGTACATACCAGAGTATGATCCCATCTTGGATGTTGCCTTTGCCTCCTCCTTAATGGCATATTCGACGATCTCCCTCGGGCTGACTGCACTACATGCATTAGCTGTATCCTCTGTACAGACGCTATGCAGGAGCATTTGTGCAGAACCCACATTGCTGATGCCATCAGCAATGTACTGTTGGAAAACCAACAAATATGTGTTTAACCTGTATTATACTTCATGCTACACATGCACGAGTATGGGTTATTTAAACCAGTTAGAAATGGTCTTTATGTGCAAAATACACTGTAACTTGGTAAGAATAAGTGCTTTCCACCATTGATACTTGATATTGTTTTCTCTTGTACATGGGTGATGATTTACATTGATTGTACATTTGTATTTAATATTTATGCTCAAACCTGGCTCATACATTTGCCTTGAATAATTTCATAAAGTTGGTTCAATGATTCAATGAAAAGTTCTTCTATTCATGATCACAACCACAGAAGTAGAAGTGAGTACTAGAAGAACTTACATGTAACTGTTCAATTGGCTCATACCTGTTCAATGAGGTGGTCTGCATGCATGCCTCCATATGCTGCAGCTCCCAGTCGAAAGGTTGCTGCGTGTTCTTCACTGCCAGTTAAGGCGATGCTCACAGCGTTAAACAAGCAATCCCCATCTCCAGTTGTCTCTAATGCCACGTGATTGACAGGGATGTTTGTGTAACTGTGATGATAAGGAAGAACCGCATCTACATTACATGTGTAGATGTGGACATTTTTAATTTGCTATTCTTGTTGCATTATTTCTGTAACCTTCTGTGATACTTTTTTGTAATTTTGATGTTTCCACAATTACAATGTTAATAGACATAACAATGATATTTACCAATATTTAATCAATGGAGATAAGAGAAATTGTAGTGGCTGTGGATGTATTTGAAAAATCTATACCCTGTCTTCTTTTGACTTGCAGATTCAAAAGTTGCGTATTGCAACTGTGGCAGCTGAATGTGCTCATCAATGTCTCTGCAGCATTTCTGGAAAGTGTCCCAGTCTTTGATTTTTGCAAGGCGTTGCAAAGCTGCCTTTGGCTCCTGTGTGATAAGACAGAATTTGATAAGTAAGAAAACTCCCTTAGATCATTAACTGTCATGGTGTTAGTAATGGATTGCAATTACATGTATCATATTCCTTGCAAATTTACTTTTGCACATAGGTACATCTGAGTTTAAGGCCTTTTTCCCCCGAGGGGGTTAGACGTGCTTGCATCAAGTGCAACACTTAGTCTTTTTTGGAAGCAAGGTTATTTTTACAGCTTGATGCCTTTCCTAACACCAACCCAATCCCTAGTATGGCCCAGGATCCCTCTAAACGAAGGGGGGAAATACAGGCGCAACATGAATGTCTGGACATGTCAGGGTGCAACCCTGGGGATTGTATCACTCAAGGTTTTTCACATAGAAGTACAGTCAACATAAATAAAGAAATCATTATCATAAATCTACAGGGACTACAGGACTACGAGTCCCTTCCTTAACAGTCAGATGCTTGACCACTACACCACACAGACACCCCTTGGACATGGACATCTTTTATGTCTACATTTTTATTTTCTCACCTGGTTGATTGTGGCTGATGATTGTCCATGGGAGTCTGAGGCGGGTAGAGCTGATGACTGGCCACGGGAGTCTGAGGCGGGTAGAGCTGATGACTGTCCACGGGAGTCTGAGGCGGGTAGAGCTGATGACTGTCCATGGGAGTCTGAGGCGGGTAGAGCTGATGACTGTCCATGGGAGTCTGAGGCGGGTAGAGCTGATGACTGGCCATGGGAGTCTGACGCGGGTAGAGCTGATGACTGGCCATGGGAGTCTGAGGCGGGTAGAGCTGATGACTGGCCATGGGAGTCTGACGCGGGTAGAGCTGATGACTGTATGTATGTGTAGGTTAAAATATATTATTATTATATATATATATATATATATAAGGGACTACCAGTACATGTACATTTACCATTTTTAAGTATCAGAAAAATCTGTGTATTAATCTTCAGATCTTCAATTTTCATTCAAAATCCACTTGGAAGTACATTACTGAAATGCATTGACTTTGTGTGTCTGACACTACTGAGTGGGAGGTTGTGTGGGTTTTCTGCGCCTCAGGTTGTACTGTGATTTCTTGCTAGGTGGAAGGAAGATGTGGCCTAGTAAAGTTTACCTTAGCCCGTAGGTACATCTGGTACGCACTGAGGAGTTTGATCAGTTCTGGCAAGCGGAGCTTCCTTTCCTTGCCTCCCATGATACCTACAGAAAACAAGGAAAATTTCAATAATTATGTTATGACATTTTATAAGTCATATTTTTTGTAAGATGCTACAGATAGACTGACTACAGATGTAGATCACTGATGTAGCGGTAATACTTACATGGCGCACTTGGTGATGCAAATGGCAGCTCGTCAGGCCACCATCCTGGCCGATTTTCATGTGTCCAGAAGTTTCTGTTTCCTGGACAGGTACAGTAAAACATCAGCATTTAGAGTCAGCTTTAGAGCACAACACACTGGTGCTGTAAAACAACAATTGATATTCAATTGGCTTACATGTACCTATGAAAACCAGTGTCTCTTTGCTTGAACACATACATGGAGAAATATTTGGTCACTTTTACCACTTAACACAGCTGGATAGCATTAACATCTCATTTCTAGCTAAATTTCATGTTACCAATAACAGCTTTTTCATAAATCATTTTAAAAGTCTACCTTTTGCAATGGAAGAAATGATTCGGCGCAGATTGGCCACAGATATCTGGTGGGGATCTATCTGCTGTAATGATACATCATTTGCTTTTTCCTCCTCCTGTTCAGGTATTGTCTCCATGGCTGTTGGTCCTGCATGGATATTTACATTTTAATTTGTCAGACACATAAGATGCTGCTGGAAATTCCATGGTAGATCAATGCCATTTATGTTACAGCATGTTATTGATATATGGTCGGAAGTTATTTTCACAGACATAATAACTTTATAGGGTCGTGTGGCTTAGTGGTAGCGTGTTTGGCTCAGGACGAAAAAAAAGTCCTGTGTTAAAATCCTACCCTGTCACCGATCTTGTGCCCTTGGGAAAGGCACTTCACATTACTTTCCTCACTCCACCCAGGTGCAAAATGGGTACCTGACTTTGGTTGGGGAGGTAAAAGATGATGGAAAGAGAGGGGATGGGCGCCGCCTTCCAATACCAAATGCCAAACAGTGGTTTAACAATCCGCTGCCCTAACGGACCCTTCATTTTATTTCATTTTATTTCACTTCTTGGTTTATTTATTTGTATCAATAACAGCATAACTCGCAGCCGTGACATAGAAGGGTGAATTCCGATGCTTGTTTACACAAATCATTAATAGTACGGTCATTAATGGAAATTACAACTGAATCGGTGGATTAATCACTTTGGCACAATGAGTTTAAGTAACTACAGTAATACTTTGTATCCCTCAAGGTTTTTAACATAGAAGTACAGTCAACATAAATAAAGAAATCATTATCATAAATCTACAGGGCTATTGGGCTACTTTTACCTTTTTTAATAACTGTGTGGAAGATTGCTTTATTGCTCTAAAATGCCATCTTAGAGGTAGTTTAACTTGAGGTAAATGGGACACCAATATTTTAAGTAGGAATAATGGCAATGTCATGGTGATAAGAAGAGAGGAATGTGAATACTGTAATCTATGAGATGTTTATGAAGCAATATGGGACTTGATTGCAGGAAATCATTCATTTGAGATTCTGTTTGAAAGGATAATTAATATTTACCACTTGGTCTCAACTTTGTGGGCCGATTTGCACTGAGCCTCTCGAATTTCTCCAGGATGGTTCTATCTTGCAGAAACTCCTTCATGTGGCTTGGACCTGTGATGATGCATAATTATAGGTCATGTCAAGAAGTTGTAAATCTTGTATGACTGTGATCAATTGGTGAAATGTCTGTTCAGACAGTATATTAAAGACTAGAAATAGTACCAAGCTTACCTGTACTCTTAATCTGTTTGCTCCCATAGTCCATGTAGAAAAAAACACAGGAAGGAGGAGCTGGTCCACTTGTCAACTTGTCAACCTATAGTAAGGGTACATGTGTCAATACCATGCTGGTACTCTAAAATTTCCAACCCGATACAGCATATACATCGAAAAAGTTTTGTGTGGATCTATGTGGTTTTTAATGGTGTGGTATAAATTCAGTGGTATAGCCAAAAATAAAGACAGATCAACAAACCAACCCTTTCATGAATCCTCTGCAGCTTCTGTTGCTTATACTCCCAGATGTAGCTTTCTCGCTTCCGTCTCTGTAAGGATACACAGACATGCCATATACATTCAGCTCAAACTTTTCTTTCCATCATCCCAGGTTCATGATTGGACCTAAGGGCCAGATCTAGAGTGCTCACAGTCTAGGAGGCCTGGGGCAAGTTTTGAATTTTCAAACCTTTCAAAACACAAGTTCCCACATTTTGATAGGCAAATCATGGGGTTGAGAGTGTTTTTTGATGGTCTTTTGAATTATTTTATATTACCCGATTCAATTTTTTCCGTCACACGCCACAAAGTTCCTGCAATTGATGGAGAAATGGGAGCTGGCTAGACTTGGTCTTTTCCTATAACATGTATGTTGATTTTACCTTTCTTTTCGGTACATCTTGGGCTCCCTCAGCATGGTCCACACTGCTACTTGATGGTAACTCTTCCTCCATTCCTACAGCTATGCAGACAAACAAATGAGTGGGAAAGAAGAGAGTTTACCTGCTCTACCCACATTGAAGGAAAGAAGGGAGACAGCTGCAGTTTAAGACTTCCTCAAGGAGGACCATCCTCTTCACAACAAGGACTTTGGCCACAGGGTGGAACTTAAGAAACAGTACAGCTATCAAAATCCTAACAGCCAACACAAAGAGACTCAAGAACTTATTCCTTCTTCAAGCCATCCATCTGTATAACAATTTGGTCCATATATCAAATTAATTCGTTTTTCTTTGTATGTATAAATTTATTACCCTGGGTATTACCTATAAATGTATAGGATGTCAGAAGCATCGTACAGCATTGTTTTGTTATGTATTGTTATAGAACACCATTAGTTACATGTATGTATATAACGTAAAAGTTCAACACAATTCAAATGTTCCTTGTACTCCTTCCAGGTTGATTTTATATAATAAATTGTTAGCCGGGATGCCAGAACCATAGCATGATAGACCCAGAGGGTAAACTCATGGGAATGTTGGCCTTGGAGCAAGGGAACTGGCCTGTGTAGGCGCTGGTAACAGTCTGTCACCCAGGTTACTACAAGGTAAAAAACATATCCCGTACGGTACTTCAAGGTATAATGGGATATCCTTTGCATGATTTTATCAGACCAGATATAGGTGACATCTTCAACCTCTAGTGCCATGGATACAATTTTTAAGAGAAAAAAAAGCACTTGTATTTACATCTTTGACATGCATGCAATATTAGGTTTTAATCGTTGTAATATGAAAGAATTGTTGTATACTTAGGTAACTCAAATGTTTATAGTAACTTCCCATAATTAGTAGGTACCAAGGAATAAGGGTAACAGTTGTATCTACTCGTCCCCGGAAGGTCTTGCATAAGGGGTCCACGATAACGTAATCTCCAAGCAGATCATACGGTGGCAAGGCAATGTCCATTGGTGAGAGGAGTATGGACACTCCTCTGACCAATGGACATTGCCTTGCCACCGTATGATCTGCTTGGAGTTAATTAGTAACACACATGTTCGGAGAGGAAAATTTATAGCCCCGAAGGGAACCAGGCCCCAACAACGATGGACTGGCATCCAGCTTGTCGATCCGATTTTATGGGAGATAAAGAGGATGACACTCTCTGGTAACACCAAAACTGATGCGAGCGTGCGAATGAAAAAAAATAAAGTTTGTAAAAAAAAGTTGTCTTCATTCTGAAATCTGTCGTGGTCATGAAGGTTGAACAAATGACTAAACACACAGGGTACTATTTCATTGGCAAGGCGAATAAGAGACATTTCATTCCTTCTAACACATTTTCTTCTTGCTCATTTCGAGCTAATTTGTACGATTTACAGTATAGTAGAAGACATTTTTTGGAAACGATTGAAAATCCATGCAGGCGTGGAAATCCATATCCAAGCAGATCCTAAGGTGGTAAAAGACAGTATCAAATTGTCCAGGGAGTATTCATTCGCCAGAGAGGTCCAATACGCCACCCCAGGACAACTAAGTAATGAATATTGGTTTGGCCTGAAGTCCCATCATATGTTAGGTTAGCCTAGAATACTATAGATGACCTTAGAGATCCTGAGAGTGACAAGGCTCGATTTAAGACTAATGTTACATTTACTGGTTCTCTGTGACAGAGAAGCCTGACTAAGACGGGTCGATCATGTAAAATAAAACCTGTACCTTTATTCAGATATCCAGGCTACTGAGACATCTGTTCCGTTTTAATTGTAACATTCTTGAAGTCAATTTATCTGGGTTTGCCATCGGTGACTTGCTGGGCTTCAAGACTGTCCCTGCTTTTACAGCCTATAAATCATAGATTGTCACTGCGCTGTGTCCGTGGCCTCTACCAGGTTGCTGGAAAGAGTAGAAATTGGCCAAAAAGAGATATAACATGCCAGGGGAGGTGGTCTGCTAGAGAGTAAAATGTACCCTCTCTGACCAGCTAACTCCCCTGGTATACTTTTCCCTTTATTTTGGTCTATTTTTCGAACGATCCGCACATCCTGGTTGAGGCTACTACTGAGTCTGGGCTATTTATGGTGATGTCGTCCATGGAAATGATTAATACACCCAAGAAAAAAAAAGCACGTTTCCCGTGGCACAAAGTGTTCCTTCCAGCCTCGTGAAATATGCGAAACTTCGAAACATACGCATCTTCGAGTTCACTCTTGATATGCGGCAAAGATTAATGATGTAACGATATGGGTACTGCTGGGGGAAGGGTGAGAATTGTTGTTATCCTTATCAGTAAACAACGGTAAAGTGAGGCTCGTAGTAGGACCCATATGGGTGGACCACCATCTCTGGATCGCGCCGCTAAATTCACGATTATTATCGGACAGAGTGAACGTCAACGAAACTCAACAAGTATCGGGCCTTTAATATTTTTCTTTTTATCAGGTCAATTGAAAGATCATAAAGCTTTCGAACTTTCCAACCCGTGCTTATAGTTCTTCTAATCTCGAAGCAAAGGTTGGTGGAGAAGATTGTGACCTTTCTACTCCCCGACAGAAAACGGCAAAGAAACTCTCAGTTGGAGAGTAGTTGTATAATCTATTGATGTCTTGGAAAAGTAGCCCGATTACTGCATATACCCAATAGGTCGGATATGGAAATGTGGTATGGTAAGTGCAAGAAGTATGGCTGCGATATACGCAACCCTCTAATTAGATAACCGTCTTCTCGCAAGATCTCTGCCCTCAACTAACTTCTGTTAATTTGACTACTTCAAGCTCGTCAGTGGTAGTCAGAGTCAAAGGTAGCCAGAAACCCGTAATTATGTGATAGCGGCTTACCTGTATCTGCCTGCACATTTGATAGAAGCCCCAAAAAAACTAGAGGAGATCAGCGCTTCACATCCGTCATGGACGAGAGAGAGAGAGAGAGAGAGCGAAGTCTGCTCGCGCACGGGTAGGCGGAGCAATGTTAATGGAATAAGCTCCTCCCATCCAAGTTGGGTCCGCTATGAGTCTGACTGGCTGATGAAAGATGGTACCATATAATGATGGATTGATTCAGTAAGCCGGTACAAGGCCATACAGAGTTGCCCCGCGGGACCGAAACTCTTAGCTTTACGGTATTCTATAGTCAGAGCAAGTTTCAGAGCAAGTTCAGCAGATTGCTACGTCCTACGGGATTGTCTGTGTTACGTGTTTACTGAAATTGTTTCATGTCATCAATAAAACGTGTACCACAGCCTTCCCCGCTATCTTGGATAACAAGGTCAATCGGTAAAGTACAACTTTACGGTTGAAGTTATTAATCAGATTTGCAACTATTTCCTAATTCATCATACATACATTGCATATATCCTCCCGAAATTAGCCTTCGGGTATGGATTCGCGAAAAAAATACATTTTCCGTTGACAATATCATAATTCTGTCCTAGGAACTTTGGAGAGGCTAGTGGGTCACCGTGAAACGCATTCAATTAGCGGTCCACTAAAAAACTACAGGCAAGGTGCACTGATATCACATAATAGAGGTGATAAATGATATAATATTCTTTTCGGTTTACACAAATATGCAAGGAAGAGGTGATACCTCGCAGACTTATACAAAAGGTTGTCTCTATCAGGATGTAAAACAAACAACCTCATTAGGGGACCAGGTAAGGCAGTGTACAGGTAATATTTTTGTGGCCTTCTCATCTGGGGACCAGGTAAGGCACCATACATGTATAGTATGCGCGGCTGTTAGGCTTTGGGACCAGGCAAGACTTCATGAAGGTAATTATTGTGTGACATTTTCATCTGGGGACCAGGTACAACACCATACAGGTAGTATTGTGACCTTTTTATGTCCGGGGAGCAGGTTAGACACTGTACCATTAATAACCTGGGCTATGTCCACGTTCAAGGTTCAAGGGTTAGTTGATAACACGAATGCTGAACTTAACTTATATAAGCTAAAAGTTAGGCCTGGAAAGAGTTGACCTAGAAAGAAAAGTAAAATTGAGTGCAACCACCAAGAAAGGAAGTGATCTTGCCACTGCAAGTTTCTTTACAGATGTATCTGAAAAGTTAAGTCCATTTTTATCATGTTACTAATGATGTCGCACCTTCCAGTGGAAGGTTTAGCACCTGGCTGCTTTACATGTGCAAGACTTCTGTAAAAGTACTTTTTTTTGCGACCTTGCATCGTGTGAGCTAGAATTTGTTGGTTTCCGTACCTCACCGAAAACTGAACGAATCTCTTTCCATTAAAATTTGACTGGTATACTCATTTCTGTGGGATTTGAGACCGTGGCCGAAAAATGAATCCAAATGAATTGCTCGTAGCTTTACGAGAATTGAAGAAAGAGTATTTCTGTTAACAGCAGAGGTAGATCAGTATTTCAGGACAAAAAAGTCCAAGTTTCATCTCAAAATATCATTTCCTTCTCGGTCCAGGTAGGAAAATGCAACTTTGCGTTATGCGGTAAAAATGACCTAGAATATTGTCTATGTGAAGCGTAACCATTCCAAAGCGGCCTCGCTTCGCACGGTCTCAAAACGTGTCGCTTTCCATCTCTCGCTTAAAACTGAACGGATTTTTTTCAAATTTGACTGGTGTACTCGAGAAAGCTTACAAAGTTACTGTATGCATTCTTACGCTGATGTCATGTTTGATCATTGAGTTATTTCCACTTGAAATTTGAGTGATTAAAGCATAGATTTCTTACAACTCTTGCAAATAAAAGTGTTCCTTTCTCCCAAAAAAGCTGAGTATAGCTATTGAAAAGGAAGTGGCAATCCCACTAAAAGGTCCCCAACAGACCTATATAGAAGATTATGTCTGTTTCATAGTGTAAAACCCAAACTCTACCTAAATATGACGATGCTTCACATTTCTGTGGGATTCTTTCGTTTTGTGGTAAGGCTACATGTACACCAAACAGGCCTAGGCATCCTATGATAGCTCCAAATATTATGATTGGAGCCATGAAGTCAACATACTAGGTTGGGTCATATTTCAAACATCTTCCGTTTAGCTGCAGCCAATTCCAAGGAACAAATTTTAAATGGAGTTATTTGTCAGTAAAAAAAATAAAGCAGTAATATTTCCAAAGAAATTCTTTAATCAAAAATCAAGGATCAATATTCTAGTATACCACACTACTAGTAGTTAAAATGTTAGAACTAATCCTAGCAAACTACAATACAACATTACACAAAGTTGTTATGTAAGGAGCCTCAAAATTCATCCTAGCCAAGAGGAGTCGGCTCATTGCTTTGATTCCGAGACTGTCAGAAACGTGTACCTATCTCTCTGTGTGACATTCGTGCCTGGACATTGAAATGACCGTGGCCGAAAAATGAATCGACTTAGGTTAGAACATGTAAATCAGACACCAAAATCATCAAAAAGTCATATATAATACTGATCAGTTTAAAGGGTGATATGTCAGTGAAGCTACTCAATATTCTGGAGTGTGCAATATGCAGCACTGGTAAAGATGAATGCTTTAGTCAGTCTTGATAAACTGTCTCCCAGCTTCGTAACTCATATAACAAGTTGCCAAACAGGTACATTATAGTACTAAAGGTTAAGCCAAGTACATGTACATACATTACAACAATACATAGGAAATGTAACAAGGCATACTAATTGATGTAACTCAGTGACTTTGGTCTCTACCTTAGCACGACCAAAAAGTTATCTATTCTGTTGACAGAAAGCAGATTTACAATACCTCATTCACTCAACATTTTGCTACTTCTTCCATTAGGTGTGCTTTTCAAAAGAAACACCCCCCCCCGAAAAAAGCAATGTATCACCTGGCACATAAAGTACATGAAAACTGAAATCAGTATGATACTGATAAAAAAAATCATATCTGAAGGAATGAAGGAATAGCGTGTACAACTTACATGTACGTAAAATACCATATTAACAGTAAACCCACAACTTACTTGTTTGTCAAAAGCATTATCATAAATAACATCCTAACATATAATTTTGAAGTAAAATATACATGATTTTAAATGATGTTACATATTATGGTAATCATTGAAATAGCGTACATATGATAAAAGAACTCTTATGCCACCTACTCTGATAAGTGGTGCTCAACATATAAATACATGATCATAACAAACGGAATGTCATTGTGAAGTTTGCTAAATAAGCTTTCCAATGATATGCAGTATAATGCACTTCAAATTTCAGTATTCACAGAGAAAGTTCCCCCCCCTGAAAAAAGCAATGTATCACCTGGCACATAAAGTACATGAAAACTGAAATCAATTATATGATACTGATTAAAAAAAACTGATTAAAAAAATCACATTTGAAGGAATGAAGGAAAAGATTAATCACAATAATCAAACAATATTCAATCTACGAACATATCTTATCAGCTATAGTCTGGTTTTTGTACCACAGGAACAGCTTTGCCTGGCCCATAAAGTTGGTGGGTGTCATATAGGACAACTGTCCCTTCAACTTTTTCAGCGTAGAATTACACTGTTCAACTGCCTGAGAATTGATGCTGTCATACTGGGGATATGATGATAGCCGGTACCCCACTGAGCAACCTGTCAAATGGGTGGGTGACAAAATGAAAAGACATGTAAAAATCTTACCTATACTGTACAAAACATGGCAAGAAATGATTTGTTTAAAACACTGAATGTATCATATTGGCTTGTCAAAGAACACTGAACAAAGCTGGAGAAACATGTATTACCTTTGTGGTTCTTCCAGTGAAGGCGGTCTACCAGGAACCAAGTGTTCTTAAACAGTAGAGGATCCCGGTTTAGACAGTAGTTGTGCAGGTTGCAACTGTTGTCATAGATGACAGTGTCTGGAACTGAAGAAAACCTGGAATTACTACTCATTGTTTTTTTTTTTAACATCATGATTACTTACTAGAAGCATTATCTTTCCAGTATCATCAATTAAAAACATAATTGAAATTAGTGAATAAAGAAACTAGTAGACTACCACAAGCCCACACCTTCACCAAATGTAATTTTCTCATCTGTTATGTTATGTCAGGTTTTTGGTCATTTTGCCAGTGGATCGTTCTATCGCAATAGGAGTGTCCGACCTAGTATTGAATACAAGTCGATCTGAGTAGTTTAGTATTTGAAATACACAAATTATGACTAAAACAATCTACAACTGTTTTTATGTCCTTATGCGACTTGCTTCAAAGCGGTAGTGTTTCAAAGTCAAAACTGAATTTTCATCATGCCCTTCAACATCCCAAAGAAGCGTGGAATTTTTCACTCTCTTATCAGAGTGAACGAACTGGAACAAACTTACCATTATCAACACAAAAACTCTGTCCATTCCTGTGGTATTTATAGGCACATGCACCCATGCACAATGTTGCAACAATGATTTTTCAAACTAGCCCGGAATTAGCAGTAGTTTGGAATTAGGGCACCCCCCATTATGGAAAAGATTACATAATTTGCAATACAACATAATCTGCAAAATCCATGCTTGACCCAAATATGTATGAAGCCCTTAAGTTACAAATACTAGCATAGAACATGGCCTAATGAACACCAGGGTTGGCAGTAACCTTGGAGTAACCTTAACAGTTTAAGGCCACGTCTAGCATTAAGCACAGACCATGTCATAGTTATTGACTTACAGTACTCCTGACCAAGCCCTGAATACTTTCTAATGTTTTCTGTGAAAAAATGTTGCAAATGCACTGCCATCAGCAATAATCAGTGGTCATCAATGCTGTGAAGCAGACATAATAGGCTATAGACTGACAGTTATAAAACTAAATATAATGAAAATTACCATTTTGGAACCTTGTACGCATGACTGTAAATGGCGTATTTGGCGACTCGTGTCTCAACATCACCTCAAATCCATAGTTGATCCCTAAATGAAACACAGAAAGTCATAACAATTTTAGGTAGTAATAACCTAATGATATGTACTAAAGGAATGTAAGATGGGAAGCAAAATATGAGACCATCCATAATTTTATACATGTAACTTTCATCATTCCACTATGAAATCCAATAATAATTCTTAGTCATGCATTACAATGAGATTAAAAATAAATACATGTCTGCATAAACATCAAAATAGTACAATAGATGAAAAAAAAAAACAGATGGTAACAAAATAAAAAGCACATCCTACCATGTTCACAATGCAGCAGGAAAAGTCCTGGAAGGAGGGATGGGTGGCCACCAGATGACTTCCTGCAAACTTTTCCACTTGCACCCTTCTTTCCATCCGCCAGGTACTTCCCCCTGTCCCGAACACGTGGCAACGCTGGAAAGAATGACAATTCTTCCATTCCATCTGCTTCAGACGAGAGGTGGTCGGAGACTGGCTGCTTACTCGCGAATGGGCTCTCTGCCACAACAAGCAGGTCTTGTAGTAGTGGCCGTAGATCTTCTGGCACACAGCAGCCCTCTGTCTGTTTCATGACTTCAAACAAGGCAGGGATTTGGTGCTGCAGATACGTCATGTTCTCTATAGAGTCTGAAACTCCCACGCCGTTGCTGATGTTACTGATAAAGTCATGCAATTTCTCAGAGGGATGCAGCACCCCGCAGATAGGTGATTTTTGGGCCAGTATGGTGAGGAAAGGTTTTAAATATTCTGGTATTGGCTTCTTCAGCAGGGTGGCAAGTGAGAGGGGGACATTCTTTAGCAGTTCATCCATTGCTGGTGGAGTCAGTCCATCGTTGAGGAATTCCAGCAAAAGCTGACGGCCCCGTGCTGTCTTGACAAACACCCTTTCTTGGTAACTAGTATATGGGTCAAAAATAATTCATAAAGTTAGTATTGCCCTCAGAGACTTCATTATAGAAACCCCTCAGTGGGCGGGACTGACACTATACACAACTTACATTGTAAACTTGCTCTGTTCATGGGTTAATATCTGTTACTTATTCCTGTATTCAAGTGCATATAAGTAACACTTGTGGGTAAGACTGGTATCACTCACCTAGTTGGCAACTATAGTCAAGGCTACAACTGTGACAGCAGTGTTACATTTACAACTTCTGAACTAGTCTCATGACTTCTACAACTACACTCATGGCTTTGAACTAGTGTCGGTTCAGAACTACAAGTACTATCAAGGCTATATAGCTACCACACACCTTTTTTTCTACTTCTTGTCTCTCTTGACTATCTCGGGAACACAAAATTTCTTATTTCTTCCAATTCAGGCAAAAATTGATAAGTCCACTGATGTCATCTATAAAATTTGTAGCCTTTATGGTCTCTGAAAAGTGAACTATTTCAGGGATACAAATTTTTGTAATTTTCAACCCCCTAATTCAGGCTCCCTAATTTGTATAACTTGACATTATTGTTTTTTTTAAATCTTTTTTTAGGCCACACCAATTTAATTTGTTGGTTCTCGGATTCGCCTCTTCATTTTTTCCTGATTTGCAAAAAAATAAAAAATTTCAGAATCAACTGCAAAATGCTCATATTTTGCCCTGAACAGTTGGAAACAGTCCTTTTCATCCTAGTCGTTACAGTTATTCCATCTTTCAATGCAGTGGTATCATTAGAAGTTCAAAATTCATTCTTTAAATTTTGAACCAGCCTTTTGTGCTGACTTCATACCTCCTATCGTAGCATTTGGGGCTATAATAGGATGCCTAGATCTGTTTTTATTTTTATTTTTTTCGCCCTGTCGCTTCATATTTTTCCTGAAAAAATCCGAGAACCAACAAATTAAATTGGTGTGGCCTTATTTAAGTTTTCTTTCAAATAAATGAACAAGAAAGCATGGCAAATTCATAACGGACACATGTAGAACAAATAATAATAAACCCTGGAACAGAAATGTCAACAGACCGTTTAGCAACCCCATTGCCAATAGTCATAATTCTTTTGACAAAAACATATCATTCAATCTTCAGAATAGATCACAAATTACCTTTTATCTATTACAATTACCTTCTACATGTACCTATCTTTAACCAGAAAATACAGTATTAAAATTTCCCCATTTTCCCTTATGCTTATGTATCTTGCCTGTATGCAATGTTCAATTCTAGTTTGTAAATATACGAAACAAAGGATTTAAAAGCAGACAGATTTAAAGAATATTTCTTATGTCTAAAAACAAATATCTTCCCAAGAAGAATGATGACATTGGACAGAATGGGGCAATGGTCACCTGAAGTACCAAAAATTATATTGAGCGCATTAATATGCAAATGATTATTTGTTATTTCAAAGAACCAGTTGTCCACCTGACCCCAGAAATTTGCAGTTATTGGACAGTCCCAGAACAGGTGGACAACTGTTGCTTCTTCCTCTTTACAAAGGCTACATAAGGGGGAGTCTATCAAACCCCATATATACAATATTTTGTTACATGGTAGAAATTTGAATAGCAATTTATAATGAAACATGCGGGTATTGGAATAAATCGAAATTTTATCTACATTATTGTTTGTCAATATTACATATAGGAGCCCTGTACTGCAGAAGCGGGTATTATGACTCATCAAAGAATAAATTGTTATGCTCAGCTGGAATCCACTTTGCTGTGTTATATTTACCATAACTTCCTGAAAATAGCTCAGGACAGACTGAACTGGAGAACTTTGTTGCTGCCTGAGTCTTCTAGTAAAAACCCCAGAAATCCTAGAGTTCAATGCACAAGTTTGATGTGTTGATGGAAAAGGTCAATCAAAAAGTGCTAAAATCTCTGTACAGGGGTTTCATGTAGGTTTTAAATGTAAAGGTCACGAATAAGCAATAGACCAGTTTACCCTTCACTGATTGCATGAACTGCTTACATTACAGGAGGTAATCTCCAAGCAGATCCCTTTCGGTGGCAAAAAGACAGTATCTGTTTCGAACACCTCGGTCAAACTCATTGCGGGAAATCTAAGAGCAGCAAACTGAGTTTATGTCTACTTGATAAGTACTCCTTGTTTTACCAGTGAAATTGAATTTGTGACATTGGAGGCAATTTCAAGTTAACTAAAGATGTTTTGTCATTCTTGTATTTGTTTATGAAGGTTATTAACACGCAGTTGTTACCTGGTGGGGGTAGCGACAAAAAAAAAAAAGATCATTCCCCCACAACCTCTGCTTGCAGAGTATCTCCTTGTGTCATCCCCCCGTGCAGATTTAATGACGTGTGATCTGAAAGTTCTTGACCTGGGCCTGTACAAAGAGTCTAAAGCTTATTGATACTTTGATGAAAGATGGCAGTCTTGTTTCTTTACACCCACCCTCACCACCACATGATTCTGGTATCTGAGAGAACAATGCAGACTATCACAGTGATCTGCCATGGTTCAAAAATGGCATTGTATTAAAAATGTCCCCCCCCCCCAAACCACCACCCACGCTAACACCCCCCCCCCCCACGGTCATGCCCCCGCCCTGTGATGCAAGCAGTTCTTGCAATCCCTGAGAGGTAAATAGGTCTATTCAGGAACCACAAATAAATCTATATATTATACTTATCTGCCAGAGTTTTGAACCTCTCCTTTGGCTGCGACATCTTGCTGCGACATGTGATCCCATGGCAGCAGCTCTCTGCGGAAGCTGAGAGCTGTGCCATCACATATCACAACTTTCGGTTCCGGACCGCACTCTGGACACTGAAACCCACTGTCATAATTGATGTCCAAGAGCTTCAGAAAACTATACCAAGCCTGACGGAACTTGTTATAGGTCAGCCGGGTGTGGAAGTCGAGAAAACCCGCATCTCTCAGGTGTTTGCACAAGGTTTGGTGGTACCCAAACAGCGTCATTCTGAAATTGACAGCAGGTCTATCAGTACAAAAAAGGAATTCAAATCATATAATATTCATACGCATCTATTAGAAAAAATAATGGGTGCACATTGGAGCTACCGGTATGCATATAAGTCAGGTGAACCTTATAATAATATGTACAAAGGTTACCTACAGCAAAAGTGCAACATTGCAAATGTTGTGTGTAAGTACAAACAGTTAGTTGTATTACTTGTTACCTCCGGGAAGGAGACATCCTTCGCGGAAGGGTATTAGGATAGATTGGGATTTTCATGTTCGCAGCTGTTTCTCGCTTTTCTCGCGTTGGGGTGGACAGATTTATTTTGGACTCGGTATATGTTTCCTATCAGACTGTACATGATGCACATTCCTTTGCTTTTATTGTACTGTATATGTGCTTTCAGGCTTGAAAATTAACGGTGCACACACCAGTTCTTCCGCGACAGGGGTCCACTGTAGTGCGCGGATAAAAAGTGACGAAGGGGTTCCGGTGGTTCATGTTTGAGTTTACATTTCTCATAATCTGCTGCAAAATGGTATTAACTACTAACATGGCTGGAAAGTGTAAGAAGTGGCGTGTTTTGGGTGAAAATTGATTTCGGGCCCGAGGCTTACTTCCGGGTGTCCTTCCGCCTTCAGCGCGGTGCTTCGGTTTGACCTACATATGCGTTGTATGCGTTCTGGGGGTGCTGTCGCTATGCCTCGCGCGACAGGCTATTGTGATAATCTCAGTGTTAGGATTTTCTTTATACTTTTCTTAATAATACATAAGGGTTTTCTCTTTCCAACCATATAAGTCATATTAGTGGCTAAAATCTGGGTGATGGGTCTAATTCCACGTGAAAATGGCCAATTTTTGGCATTATTTTTCATCGAAAAATTCTTTTTCCCCCTAAAATTTACAAAAAAGTGAGAGGTGAAAGAAATTGAAATTCTATCGTTCTCATAGCTAGAGCGATATCCTTCATTTGCAAACACAGTGTTTTGGCTCAAGAGGTATTTCCTGAAAGAGACGGTCGCTAGAGTTGAGGGTATGCAGAATCGAATTAAGACCCAAAATAAACTGGGGTGTGCCCCCTTAAGAGTTTTGTCAGCCCGCGGACACCCCTTCGACCCTAAAAATGGTCACGAGTGTTGAATGCGGGTCTCGGATATATCTGGGATCACAGTACATGTCCTGTGTGCGGGTCCCGGATATATTCGGGATTGGGGTATTTCTCGGGCGAAAGCAGCCGCGTTGCCGAACATGGAAGTGATTCCGCGCCGCTAGCGGCCAGAAGGGGTCAGGTGTCAAATTGCATTACGTACGTAATTCCCCTGTTAGATTTTCTCCGGCTGTCGCCACCGAGAACTTCCTTTTTGTTTGTAGTTTTTCGGTGATAAATTTCTGATTTTTGTCGCGAAATGTCCGGATTTACGCTCCAGAAAGGAGAATACCGTCCATGTGATAGGTATATTAGCCTTTCAGCTGAATAGTCATTTCAGCACCCAGGACAGTCTGTAGACATAAAATTCACCGGTAGTAATATCTTGATTCCTTTTTATTCAATGAAAGTAATATTTATGTTGTTGTATTAGAATTCGCCAGGAGCTGTATATTCCAATTGAAAGTGATTTTATGTGTACTTGAGTGTATTGTATTCAAATCATAGTGGAAAATGTGTACAGTATTTTATCAAAATAGAATATTCAAACTCTCTATATGCCAATAGTTGAAAAACCCCTTCATACTAACGCACAAAATGTATAATGTAGGGGATTCCAATCAAAGGTCATATCATCACTTCAAAGAAAAAACACATTTGTTGCATACGATTTTGTTGTTCAAAAAGACCACACGAGCAAACGTCAGCTTTTGTAAAAGTATTTTTTTTTATTTCTTACTTTTTATAATTGTTAACATCTTACTTAAGTTTGCCATATGCCAGAAATGAACTGCACAAAAAACGCAGGAAAATGGTATCATAAGTTATTTGTGTGAATATGCTTTTGGAAAAGTCATAGCCTCTACTGGGCTTCTGGAGGTGGCTGGAAAGAGTATGAAATAGGCCTAATAGAGAGATCTAAATATCATTGGCACAAGTAATGTTATAAGCAGACTGCATCTAAATTCACACTTTTTAGCATTGCTACAATTCAAGTCAACATGCTGACCACCTCTTTGAGACAATGTCACGCAAGGAGCTATTCCCATTTTGGCCTCGGGCCAGATTTTTTCAAAAGCTTTCTTGTTTGAGCATACATAACACAGCAGATCTACCCTTTTTAGGTACAGTGCTTTGCTTTTGTAACAAGTTTTTGGTGTATCGTACAAGAACCCTTTGATAGCTAAAGACATCTCAACTTGCACACAGACAAATCAAAAGGAAACACATAGTTCAGCAGAAGGTAACACCTACCCAGTTTGGAGAAAATGGTACATGTAGTCCCTCAGAACTTCATGGGACACCAGGAATGTTCCCATGTTGAGGATGGCCTCTTTCTTTCCGTCAAAATGGACACTGCTGTTGCAGGTAGGGCATGTCTTGTAATACACTGTGGATCACAAGACATAATCAAATGAATGAATAACTCATTTTTCAAACATTTAATCAAAAAAAGAATGTTTGAGAGAACACTGAGATGGCTTGAATATGATCATATTACTCATCATCTTCATATTACTGCAAAAATGTGAATAATAGTGGGAACAAATACTAATTTTACATAGCACCAATATTCATGTGGGATAGACTAAAAGACTATACAGAGTATACTAGTAGTATAGAGTCTATGTCCTTGGATTTAGTCCCATGCAAGGGAAGGATGTATTCGTGAATAGTTTCATTAGGTTGGTACATGTAAGTCACTAAGCAAAGCTACTCTTATTCCCACAACCAAGTGTTTTATTCAGTGCATTGTAGATATACATGTAGTTCCCTATAACCACGTTTATGTGTAGATATGTAAATATTGTATGCTTGGGAATGCATTTATAGCAGCAACACCTGTGCTGCAGTGCAATGTGAACCAGTCAGAATTGCCCTGAGGAAGGTGACAGACGGTCACCAAAACATTGACTGTAAAAGCAGTCTCTTTACTTGGAAGGATGCACTCTAGCTAACATAGCCTTTGTTGATTATTCACGAAGAAATCATCGCCAGTGATTGCCTGACAAACAGATATAATTGAAAATGGTGAAATTGTATACCAAGTAATGCTTAACTCTCCTTTCAATTGACACAAAGTTTTTTCTTTGTTTAACCCTTGTCCTGCTGGCAATTTTTGCACAATATTTTCAAATAATTTGAAGTCTTGATCAGGTCACAGACCCTTGCCTTTTTTTGGCCCGTGGTGGCGTAGTTAATGCCACGTTCATTGCATTTCGCTGCGGTGTGATGCATTGCACGAGAAACGATGCCCCAAATTATACATATACAGGGCACTATACAGCTGGTACTATATGTGCAACCCATATATATATGGGTCCCGCAGGACAAGGGATGTATTAAAATCCCCAAGTGAAAATCATATAATAACAATAAACAATGCATCAAAGTGTACTACAGAAATTTCAATTCCATAAAATAGCATTAGCGGTCCACACATCCAGTATTCCCCATCATCAGAGGAGTATACAAACCTTTGGAAGAAAACATGAAACTTCTGGTGAATAGTGGAAGGGTCATCTCTCCATCTTCATCCCCAACCTCGAGATCTGAGGTGCAGTTTGGGCAGACTTTCTCATCAGATGTGAATGTGATTGTGTTGTCATGGCAAAACTGATGAGGGTTGTATCCAGGTGAGTTTGTATACTGACCGGGTATGACATTGAAATTGATTGTTTCTGAAGACAGGCAGACTGTACGGCTGACGGAACTCGAAACTTTGTTGGCAGTTTGAATCAAGTCATTCAATTCCTGAAGTGTAATGTCACACAAGTTGTTGTCATCCTCCAAAAGTTTTTTCAGGTCACTGACATGGCTACAAGAATGTACTCCATGCTCACATGTTAGGCATGCCATGTTCTTACTGCAGTGCACTATGCCATAACTGTTTGTACGAGAGGAATCAATTCCACTTTTGATGCAGTACATCCCATCTCCAAAGACCTTGAATACGTCTGCCTGAAAACAAAATGAAAATTACATTTACTTATAATCATGTCAGAGCTAGTGGCATTCATTTGCAAGAATGTTTGTGGATATGACAAGTTTGTTTGTTTTAGGAATCAATACAATGTCTGGCATGTCACTGACTTTTGAAGGAAAATATATCACAAAATAAACATTGCATTTGTTAAGCATTACATTTCAACATGTGTTCCAGGTACATTGACATACAAAGTTGTAAGCAGGTCAACACAGCAAACTCTCTAAAAAATTTACAGTCACTTTCTGGATTGAACATGTGTGGTGGTGAATAATGAAAAAGTATATATTGCAGTGTTTCATTAGATTTTCAGCAAACAGTTCAGGTAGAATTGAACTTTTCCAACTTAGAGACTGTTTCATGATAATTTGGTGTTTGCTGACGTGACAATAATTATCTACTTCATGTCAGCAATAAGGCTTAAAAATCACCGTTTCTCTCAGAAAACATAAAATAAAAACAGACTTTGGTACCCTCTGATAGCCCCAAAACCATGATACGCTCTATGAAGTCAACAGACCAGGCTGGTTTGTAATTCAGACAAAGAAATTTTAACTTGGCATTGGATGGCATAGTGGTATAGAGTTTAGAGACTATAAAATGGCGAGAACCGAAGTTGTACCCAGACATTCACCCCCACGTTGTGCCCTTGGGAAAGGCAATTTACACGACTTTCCTCACTTCACCCAGGTGTGAATGGGTATGTAACTTAAATTGGGGAAAGTCCTATTGAGGTCACCTGGTAGCACGAAATGGCACAAATGATATAAGGATTAATGGCTCAAGATATGCTCATGCACAGAAGTCTTTTTGATTATCAAACACCAGAACTGATGCCAATCCAATTGTTAATTTACTGTAGCATTTTCTTCAGAGGATGTCCAACCATAAAATCAATTCAGTGTGGCCTTAGCTTGCACTATTGTTTACTGATTTTTTTTAACCCCATGAAGAAGCTTCAAAGACCTTCGCCGAGTTTCAAAATTGACATGGTTTTGTATGTTCACAACTGTAACTCACGATTCCTTGTTGCATGGGAACATAGTTTGGCATTTAATATCTATTTCAACTTTATTTACATATCAACAATGATAATAATTGTAACAAAAAATGCTAATAACAATAATTGTAAGAATTTCAACTGCTCAATATTCCTGTCATTTCAAACTTGACAACAATATCAGCATGCAAAATAGCTGGTTGCCCAGTTGCCCCAGGCAAGCAAATTTTACTTGGGGCAACCTATTTTTTGAACCTAGGTAGCTCAGTGTGCTTCCTGAATTTTAAGAATGCCCCCCCCCCAAGAAATCATGCCCACTTGGCTTGCACTACTGTATCCGGCAGATGCTTTTTAATTTTAGGTATTAATGGCTATTACTAGTATCAGTTCACTAAAGGCTGTTAGAAATATTGTCAAAGGCTTATGTATGTAACATTACTTAATTTGAGGAAAGTAGTAACTTATAGGTGGGGCAACCCAAAATTCTGATGGGCAACCTAATTTTTGCTGGGCAACCTGGTTCAAAAAAGTATTTTGTACACTGAATATATTGGGTTCATCAACAAGAAATCCTCACAAAAACGTGTAGTCGGTACATGTTGTAGTAGGTTCAGTGTGGGTTGACATACCAGCTCAACACAAATTGTACCTGGCACACTCAATTGCGTTATGCAGGTAATGGACATCTCATTTCGAGAAAGATTTATATTATAAGAAGAAAAACTAAAAAATTACCTGATGAGCAGCAGGTGCAGTCTCCTCTGCAAAACAGGATGGGATGGTGTAGTTGTGATCTATAATAGGAAATACAAAAGATCAGCAACAAAAATAAAATCAATGTGTCTTTTTACTAATGGTGTGCTCAAAAAAATATAAAACAGATAGACAGATGTTTTTCATTTTACAGATTTTAAAAGTTTTGTCTCAAAAGATCCATATTCACATGCATAAGCAAGCTAGAGCTACCCACTACTTCCTATTGTAGCAGCATTTGATGACATCATGACGTCATTTGTAATGAGACGAATACAATACAGTTTCAACATTGTACATACCACCATCATCTATGCTTGGTGCGATGTCATTTTGCCGGTCAAAGTCATCCACGATGTGTTCTGTTGCCTTTATGTGGATGCAGTAATTGTCTAATATCCCTATAAAAAGATAGGAAAGGTTCTGTTGGCAACAAAAAACTAATAAGAAAAGTTTTACACAGTGCAGATTCTCATGATACTAATACATGTAATAGTAATACAGAAATCTGACAAAGTCTAGTTTAGTATCATACCAAGCATTTTTCTTACCTCATTGATCACACATTGAGCATCATACAGTCAACTATGCAAACAGACGCAATGAAAGACGTTTGTGTCTGAACATAACATTGTTTCTTTTTTAGTGATTTACATAATGAAACAGAATTTAAGAACATTAAGACCATCGTAAATACTGGTATACGATTGCATAGAAACAAATAATGTATCTTACCTGATGCACCATCAACAATTCTGGTGGACAATGACTGCATAAGTTCCTGTTCTCGTTTTGAACAAGAACAGCAGTAGACCCACTGGCAGGTAGCGTTGATGGCTTTAGCACACCTCTGCACAAAGTGGTACTTGTTCACCTGAAATCAACAGACAGGTCTCAGGAGAGTTTGTTTTTATGCAAAAGAAATGTTTTTCAGCCTGCAAATATCCAATACAGGGTTGCCCAATGAACCGAGCTCATTTACTTGCAAGGGTCTCCAATGATGGACCCACCATAATTAAGCTGCACAGAAATGACACACTGGGACAATGGCAAGAGGCTACTGAAGGTCAGACAACAGGAGTGTGATATTACTAGGTGTATTAACTATTCAAACTATAGTAAAATGGACTGAAGGTGAAACTGTTAAGTGCTGGATAAACTGTATGGCTGGAATATAGGAGAGACCAAGCCAGTGCCCCTTTACCATTTCCAATCAGCCTAAACAAGGGCAAGAAAGTAACATAATATATAACCAATGTCAGCTCATGGCATCCCATACTTGCAAGCTTAATTTGTGTGGATGATTAATAGAAATACCCCAATATCTAATGTGGCTCAATGGAGAGATGTCATCCCAGGATGCAAGTAAGGTCAACCTCTTTCAAGATTGACTGAGGAGATTGCATATCATTTTTGGATTGTTAAAAATATTTATGAAGCTGAAACAAAGTCAATGTTCTCAAACACATTTGAATGATCATTGAATGTTGATGATTTGAAATATTATAACACATTTGTTTGTGCAATCAAAATAATCAAGATAACATTATATTCTAAAGGTACATCAAATACAAGATAAACATCAAGGGACACAGGAAGTGAATCAATATGCATCCTTTGAAAACCTCTTAATAATTGTATTGGAAAAGCTGCATTCAAGGCATGAACAATGCTATTATAATAATTCACACAAATTAAAATTAGCAAGAGAGTAATTTCTTACCATCAATTTTGATTGATCTTCATGGAAATCAGGCAGCACAAATACGGTTGCATGTGGATCACACATGGTGACAGCCGAGTGTTGTCGCAGCTGTGACACATACGATGTAATGTTCCCAAGCGGAATACTTGAGAGCACAGCAAAGTCCTGTATGTCAAAACATAAAATAAATGTCATACAACAAAAATACATTAATGACTTCATTAATCTGCTACCATCATTATGACAATAGTTAAACACGCAGACATACCTGGACTAATGTTAAGGTAAATAGCCTGCATTAATATCATACCAGTAGAACCATGATGTGCTTTGATCACAATACTCAGCTGTCAAGGTTAGTAAATTTGATTAAGACAGAACTGGAAAGGCAGACATTTACTACAGAGCATTATAGTAATAGCATGTTTCACCCAATCTTCTTGCACATTTCAAAATCCAATCTCAGAAAGCCAGCCCAAAAAACAACACACAGAAATTCTTGTAACTGTTGCCATGATGTATCAAAAACCTCAAACTCGTCAAAGATCAATGTACAATGAAACTATGGTGGATTTGCTAAAAAAGGGTAAAAAGTTTGGAGTATGTGTAGAATAGTATAGTAGGCTTTTAAATTTTACCATTTACTAGTTACTAATACTACCCTTCTCAGTCTTGAGAATAATCAATTATCTTATAAATATTGGAATTACGTTTACCATGATTTAATTCAGAAAAAAAGAAACGATATCTCAAACACAAAAATTAACTTACAGGCATGTCAGCCACATCTGGTCGCACATTTGGTTCCAAAGTACCCATCTCCTGGTCTCTGTTGGCAACATGGTCAGTATTTCTGCATCGTCCTTCTCCCTGTGATGTGGTGGATGTGGATGTTCCTGAAGCACCTTTTTTCTTTGTTGGTACTTGGCTGAAGTCATACCGAGGACCACCCCTCCAGACCACCCTGCGCTTCATCCCCAGCCCTGCAACAAAGTCATCATATACATGTGTATCCTTGAAAGACAGCAAACATTTCACATTGGTTAGCCAGAGGAAAATGATGACAGGAAGTAATATTTACAAAACTAAAAGCTATATTATATTTCAAGATTCAAGATCACTTTATTGAACATTGCAGTGTATCACTGAATTGCGTCCAATTTACAAACTTTAAAAACAATTCAATACTTACAGACAGTATTTTACATACCCCAGACCTAAGAGCCATGCATATATTACCTGTACAGTGCCTTATCTGGTCCCCAGACCTAAGAGCTGCAGAAATATTACCTGTACGGTGCCTTTTCTGGTCCCCAGACCTAAGAGCCACGCATATATTACCTGTACGGTGCCTTTTCTGGTCCCCAGACCTAAGAGCCACGCATATATTACCTGTACAGAGCCTTACCTGGTCCCCAGACCTAAGAGCCACGCATATATTACCTGTACGGTGCCTTACCTGGTCCCCAGACCTAAGAGCCACGCATATATTACCTGTACGGTGCCTTGTACCTGGTCCCCAGACCTAAGAGCCGCGCAAATATTACCTGTACGGTGCCTTAACTGGTTCCCAGACCTAAGAGCCGCCCAATTATTACCTGACCTGTACGGTGCCTTACCTGGTCCCCAGACCTAAGAGCCACGCATATATTACCTGTACGGTGCCTTACCTGGTCCCCAGACCTAAGAGCCACGCATATATTACCTGTACAGAGCCTTACCTGGTCCCCAGACCTAAGAGCCACGCATATATTACCTGTACAGTGCCTTACCTGGTCCCCAGACCTAAGAGCCGCGCATATATTACCTGTACTGTGCCTTAACTGGTCCCCAGACCTAAGAGTCACGCATATATTACCTGTACGGTGCCTTTCCTGGTCCCAAGATTTAAGAACCATGCAAATATTACCTGTACGGTGCCTTTCCTGGTCCCCAGACCTAAGAGCCGCACAATTATTACCTGTACGGTGCCTTACCTGGTCCCAAGATTTAAGAACCATGCAATTATTACCTGTACGGTGCCTTACCTGGCCCCCAGACCTAAGAGCCGCGCATATATTACCTGTACAGTGCCTAACCTGGTCCCCAGACCTAAGAGCCGCGCATATATTACCTGTACGGTGCTTTACCTGGTCCCCAGACCTAAGAGCCGCGCAATTATTACCTGTACGGTGCCTTTCCTGGTCCCCAGACCTAAGAGCCGCGCATATATTACCTGTACAGTGCTTTACCTGGTCCCCAGACCTAAGAGCCGCGCAAATATCACCTGTACGGTGCCTTACCTGGTCCCCAGACCTAAGAGCCGCGCATATTTTACCTGTATGTTGCCTTACCTGGTCCCCAGACCTAAGAGCCACGCATATATTACCTGTACGGTGCCTTACCTGGTCCCCAGAGCTAAGAGCCACGCATATATTACCTGTACGGTGCCTTAACTGGTCCCCAGACCTAAGAGCCGCCCAATTATTACCTGTATGGTGCCTTATCTGGTCCCCAGACCTAAGAGCCACGCATATATTACCTGTACGGTGCCTTACCTGGTCCCAAGATTTAAGAACCATGCAAATATTACCTGTACGGTGCCTTACCTGGTCCCCAGACCTAAGAGCCACGCGTATATTACCTGTACGGTGCCTTACCTGATCCCAAGATTTAAGAACCATGCAATTATTACCTGTACGGTGCCTAACCTGGCCCCCAGACCTAAGAGCCGCGCATATATTACCTGTACAGTGCCTAACCTGGTCCCCAGACCTAAGAGCCGCGCATATATTACCTTTACAGTGCCTTACGTGGTCCCCAGACCTAAGAGCCGCGGAAATATTACCTGTACGGTGCCTTACCTGGTCCCCAGACCTAAGAGCCGCGCAATTATTACCTGTACGGTGCCTTACCTGGTCCCCAGACCTAAGAGCCGCGCAAATATTACCTGCACGGTGCCTTAACTGGTCCCCAGACCTAAGAGCCGCCCAATTATTACCTGTACGGTGCCTTACCTGGTCCTCAGACCTAAGAGCCACGCATATATTACCTGTACGGTGCCTTACCTGAGCTTCTTACCTGGTCCTCAGACCTAAGAGCCGCACATATTTTACGTGTACGGTGACTAAACTGGTCCCAAGATCTAAGAACCATGCAATTATTACCTGTACAGTGCCTTACCTGGTCCCCAGACCTAAGAGCTGTGTATATATAATAATTATATTAAGTTACCTGTATGGTGCCTTATCCTCAGACCTAACAGCTGCGCAAATATTACCTCTATGGTGCTTTATCTGGTCCCCAGACCTAAGAGCCGTGCAAATATAATATCACCAGGGTCTATATCGCCACCTTGAGAAACAGAGTGCTTAAAGATATTTTTACTGCAACATGCATAGTATGTATATTTGATGTGTGAAGGAGCGCATACCAAAAGTATGTTTCTCAAGGTGGCGATATTACCCTGGTGATATTATGGACACAGATGTTACCTCTCTCTTATCTGGTCCCCAGACGGTAGACCCAAGAGCCGCGCAAATATTTCCTGTACGGTGACGTGTATCCTGCCTAAGCTGGTCTCCAAAGTCAAGAGCCCCTCAAACTTAGTGTTTGGTCCGTTACTTACCTGGAGTGGTCCTCAGACCTTCATACTTTTATATAAACATAATATTTTCAAGTTATACGCTTCAAAATTTACATCACATGCTAATCCTTGAAGCAAGCACCGTGTGCCCGGGCCCACTAGGACCTAACTGGTACGTACGTGTGAATGCCTTGCCTCTCGTCTTAGTGTGAATTGCCCTTGAGTGACGATGACTGATTCGTGGCAACATAAAGCTCTTTACAGACTTCCCTAATCTTATTTACACCATTAGTAACTTAGTATATATTTTAAATGAGCCTGGCCGTCGAAGAAGTTCGTCATCAGAAAACGATCAGATTTTGGAAATCATTTTATGGAAAGTTAACGGCCAATCTGGACCTCAAAACGGACCGAAAGAGGCTCACCTAAAATCAACGTCAACCTGCATATGTTTACCCATTACACAATCACACGGCTTTAAAGACATAATGGATGTCTTACCTTACGTGAGTCGGTCCGAAATTACCCGATTGCGGACAAACAGAGCTTCCAACGTGCAATATTTACCGGTATGGAGACCCCCACACCCTGCCCACACCTCCCACCGACGAAACTGCGCTATTCCTGCAGCATGTATATTTGCACCAATAGGATTTAAGCATTTTAGTATCCTGACCAATAGCAGCATGGCTCTTCATCGTGGCTGCTCTGTGGAAATTTCGACTGGCGATACCTCACATGGATAGTGAGCGGGAAGTTTCTGGAGTTTTGATAAACAGCGTCAAACGTTTTGGTAAGTTTCAGTGTAAATTCTGCTTTCTGACTTAATGTTTTGTTGTTTCATTGAACACTCTAGCAGCACTAACGCTGTTGGTTTCCTTAATTTTGTCCAAACTAACCGCGGTTAACGCGCGGTTCTAGCTTGCTGTGTGTGTTTGTGTGTAGTGGGAGGGGGGCAAAAATATATGCAAGATAATATTTTGCAGATTTGATCCTAATTTTCGGGGGAACATCAACTTATCCAAATACGTTTTATCTAACCCTATTTGTTTTAAGGTTGTAAATTTAACGTTACAATTGTCACGACAAGGTGCTTAATATGGTATGAAAAATACATGGAAACAAAAAACTATTTTATTCAAACAGGTGTATCGAGTTCAACAACTCAGCTCAAGAAGAAAGAATGGAAGATTCCAACAGCTCTAATATGATTGTTGACAATCAAAACACTAGTTTAAGTTTACACCCACAAGTCATACCACTGGACCATGAAACCTGCAGTGCTGACATCATCGACTGGTCACATGACAATCATATCGCCGTGGCGACCAAGAAAGGCATGTACTGCCTGGCCTTGCTGAATTCTGCTGACCTCGTCGACACAAACTTCAAGGCGCAGAAAACGTTCATTCCACTCACTACCAAGAGGTCGAGTAAAGCAGCAAGCACAACCAATCTGGATCAAGGATACAGGCACGGGGAGGTTCTTGCTACAGAAAACGGGTACCGAACAGTTCGCTGGTCGCCGTTAGAGTGCAGCGCCAATGGAAGGTGTATGTTGGCGACATTGACCTTAGACCACTGTTTGGTTCTCCACTGTCTTCAGCAAGATCAGCTACAGTGGCAGGAAGTGTTGGACTTCTCTGCGCTCGAATCAAGCCATGCTAAAAAGTCTGACAAAAAATCGGCTACGCTGTTTCCGACAGACATGCAGTGGTCAGAGACCTTCTGTAGGACTAAGGTGGACAATGGCACAAGCAACCCAGGGAATGGACCTGAGCTTGACCGACACGTCATGTTAGCAGTGGCCACGAGAAGTGGCCTGGTGGTGGTGTGGGAGTTCAAGTGCCCCATTGTAGACAACGCTAGCGTGGTGAGTCGACAAGAGATCGAAACACCTGCAGAATGCATCACAAGCCTGGCGTGGGTGCAGGACCAGAACAATCCACCAGGGGGCATTGCTATCGGCCATCTGGATGGCACAGTCTCCATATGGCCTACAGCAGTGGATGCAGGGTCATTGACCTTCCTGACACCTACAGTGTTGTGGAAGGAGCAAGATCTACTTGCTGTAACGTCTATAAAGTCCCAGCCCTTTGGAAAAAATGTAAGCATCCTTGTGGCAAGCAAAGGGCCCCATGTGATCTGCTTTGAGATACAGAAGTCAGGGGACAACATCGCACTTCTAAACACTGCGTGGACAGATGCAGTTCATTCCATGCCTATCTCAGGGCTAGCTTTGAGTGCAGAACACAAGGTTTACACATGTTGCATGGGCAGTACAGTGACAGTCACAAACATCACGAGAAATGAATCAGGTTTGTCGTTAGAAGCCTTTCCCATCGACACCAAGTCTTCTTTGCTGAAGCGCGGTTACGGTATCGCAATTTCAAAGAACTCAGTGTTTGTGGGGTGTGTCTCTGGAGTAACCGATACCCTGAACGGTGTGGTGAAACTTCAGCTCAACTTTCTCCAATTGAAGTCTCAAGAAGAAGTAACAGCAGCTTTGGTGTCACCAAAGGCAGGGCATGTCGCCCACAACAAAGACTTGGTAGAGTATGTGAGGCAGAGGTCATCATCCACTAGGTCATTGCCCCCTGACCTACAGTCCATACTGTATGGGGAGCCCAAAACTCATCCACATCTTCAGTTCTTCCTTTTAAAACTCTCCATCGCATTGGAGAAAGAAAAGGTGCAGGATCCTGCAGGAACTATGATGAAGGACTTGGATGAAAAGCTTGCAAGAGTGACTACCTTTTTGGCTGTGAGGCACATCCAGGGTATGTTGGGTGGAAGGGAAGCAGGTATTCCCGTGTCACCACTGATGAGAGCGATTCTAGAGTGGCTGAAGAGAGAGGGCCACGGTCACCCCGACCTTCCAGTGACCACATCTGTAACCGAACACCCTGCGGAAACATGCAGATTATGCCAGGGACCAATCCAGTTTGAGGATATCAGAGCAGCGACCTGTGAAAACGGCCACTCGTGGGAACGATGCTGCCTCACATTCGCAGCCTGCCAAGTTGTTCCTTACAGGAAATGCAGGCTGTGTGGTGCTGCAGCGCTTCCTGAAACTGGTAGGGGGAGTAAAGACGTTTGTCCTGAACTGCTGAGGAGCAACAGCTGTTCCTTCTGTACTGGAGACTTACTGTGACAGCAACTCCATAAATTTGATTCTCAGTGATGCATCTTACATATCATATTGATATAATATAATTCATAATAAAAATCCAAAATCTAGGTTGCCCCCCAATATTTCAGGTTGCCGTCAACACTGGCTGCTAAGTTTAGAGGGTAAGCCATAAGCCAGGCCACCTATAAAGGTACCGCTAACATGCTTATTTTGAAAGCTGTAAGCTGGGCCGCTGTAATCTTTTTAAAAAGTCTCACATAGAAAACACGATTTGTGCGGCGAGAGTGGGTATTTCGAAGCCTGGGTTATACAGCAATGGATAATCAGCAGTCCTTTGGTAAAATCTGGCTTGTGCAACTTGTATAAAGACATCAGTATAACTACCCCCATGCATTACTAGTACTTATGTAATCTGACTTTCAAGTTACCACACTTGTGATTGATCACCGTGTGGCATTATGTAGATTATGTCAGGGAGCAATCAAGTATTTCCCTTCACTTGAAAATTTGTGGGGAATAAATGCCAGGGGAACAAGCATTTCAAGGAGTCCAATTGTTAAGCTATTAGATAATAACACATACCGGTAAAAGGATCAATTTTCTTATTCTCAAAGCTCCCAATTTTACTAATGCCCCTCCAGACTTCAGAGCTTGTTTAAAAGTTTAGGCACCATGTAGTCTTGCATAGTGGTTATTTGACTGTAATTTTACATGAAGCTCGGTTTAGTGCAATCAAGTCTGTACAGCTGCCAAAGTGTTTGTCACGGACCTTTCCGGTGTAAGCACTTGAAAATTGCTGCAAATGGAAGAAGTCGGTGTTTCCTATGAATAAATATGTGTCATTGACGCATGTCCCAACACAGGGTTCAAAATACTGGGTGCATATGCGCCTTAGTGCAGGTAAAATTGGGGCTGTGCAGGTATTTCTGATCCGTTTTCAAAACCATATCCAGTTTCTTGAGTAACTGTTTTTTTGTGTATCATATTACCTGGATGTGTAACCTTCACCGACATTTCAAGACACCGATATTATGGTCTCAGTTAGCACGTCAGTATACTAATAGTTGAAAGATGGGGACACAGCCCATTATTTTTATCACATTGTCACTGTCAGCCTGTTACTGTAGCTCCTAAGCCTGTAGACACCACTACACTTTTTTATGACCACAGACATCGTGAAGAAGGACTTACCGTTCCACTAGGAAGTATTTCAATCCTATCTCCAAGGTGCAGCATGTGTCAATAATAGGGGAAACTAACTCCTCATGTATGCTTTAAGCTTAGTTAGGGTACAGTTTCCTGCCTGGGGCCTGGCCGGAAAGTTTTCCAGTAACGATGGAAGGGCAGTTTCCAGGAATTCCAGATGAAGATACAAAGAAAAAAAAAACTTGGTCCGCTGGAGAGTACATTTTGCCTCACCCGATCCAGAGGACCAACTCCCCGGCAAGTAATCTCTCTTATTTGGCCAATTTCTACTCTTTCCAACCACCTCCCGAAGCCTTGCAGAGACTGCCCTGTCTCTACTCTTCTCGATGATTAAGTGTGTCGTTCCTTATTTTACGTGCAGATGTTTGGCGCCTGAGGCTGATACCTGAATAAGCTCCCTAAACACGGCGCTATCGGCTTATAATCCCCTGTTACACAGTCGACCATGGCCTCGCACGACCTTCTCCAGACCATAGCTAGCTTGGAGTAAGGTCATCTCTAGTTGGGAGGCTTTAAAAGTTAAAAAGCCTTTCGGCATCAAATGACGCACAGGACGGCGCCCTTCTCCGTTTTCAATAGCCCTGGGCCACACAGCAGTGCAATCACTAGCCTCTACCAGGCTTGAGGAGGCGGCTGGAAAGAGTAGAAATCGGCCAAAATAGAGAGATAAGCATGCCAAGGGAGTATGGCCGTTGAGAGAACAGTTCGCCGCCCCGCCGTTTGTGGGGCGGCGAACTGTTCTCTCAACGGCCATACTCCATGCTCCAGACACAGTGAATTAACAACCCACTGGGGTGGCATTATCTGCCAAGTCTTGATCTATATTTGCGAAAACGACGAACGAGCCTCGGCAGCTATACCACGCTTACGCTACAACCCATTGCATGACCCGGTGACCTCGACACTACAGGACTTTCGCTTTGTTGCGCTTAACTGCTGATTCCAAGAATTTGTCGACGATGCTTGAAATGGAGTGTAGCTTTGAACTTGAACTCCAACTTGAACTTGAACTCCAACAAAATCTGGACGCATCACATACCTTTTCACAGCTTTTACTGTTTGTTATGTTACATGTGTCGATATAAAACATGAGCCCCAGAGAGATAGATCTCTCTGCAGGCTAGATTCCACCGAATACAAATATACAGTATACGACATACTAACGCATTATAAAAGCTATCAGCTCGGAGGAGGAGGCGGACTAAGTAAGCACTAACTGATAGTGCTTACTTGGGTATACTAGGGTTGGCAGCCGGAGCTTCTAATGACAATGACAATGACGTGCGATATACGTTTGATTAGAAAATAAGCGCCCCCCCCCCCCCATCAAGAAAAAGACCGATCCCGGAACGCCTGCAAACGAGGCTAGGGTTTGGTCCTGCTGATATGAGCTCTTTTTTCTCGCTCGTTAAAGTTTACCAGTTTATTTCCATTTACTCTAAACTATTTAGAGAAGCATGCAGATAATAGAAAGTTTATTGCAAGTTCTTGCCCGTTGGCTAATTGCAAGTACACGTAACATGAAAATAAAGGATGGACAACAGGATGGGTAACAAACAGTATAGTATGTGACTACTCTAACTACTAAACAGTAAAATCTTATTTATCATTGTTAGAATAATTGTGGATCCTTGGAACCCCCCGGGGATCAAAATGGGTAATTAGCTACCAGGTCTCTGGCCCCGTTCGCCGGTGTTCTCAGTCTAAATCCGCCGGGCCAGGGACAGGTCACTCCCGTCCGCCTCGCCCTTGTGATTCGAGCTCTGTTTTTTCTCGCTCATTAAAGTTTACTCAGAACTGTAACGAATTTCAAAAACTCATTGTACTCGTAATTGGAACTGGCATTTCCTGAGCACGGCTGTATGATTATAATTGTGTGTTATACTGTATTGTTATGATTGTGCATTATTGGATTTATATGGAATATTATAGTATGTATTGATTTGTGTATTTTATTGCCCCAGAAGTACCTGAAAAACAGGCCAAATGACCTGAGTGTAACCTTAGAATTCTGGTAAAATAAAACTAAAACTGAGCCCAGCTCAGTGTATGTCATATATACTGAACTACTTAGAGAGAAGCGTGCGGATAATTGGTACTTAAAGAAGACAAAGAGCCTCCTTTAAGTAGGTTTAGAGGAGACAAAACGCTTCCTTTACGTAGGTTTTAAACATATAGTTTTGCGCGCAGTGCTGTGCGGGGCTAAGCACCGTGCAAGCTTCATTCTATTCATTTACATGAGGGAAGCATTGCCAACCACCTGGTTATATATACATACTGTCGGCATCTCCCCACAGTAGTTAGATAGCTGCACGGTAGAGAGAAACATGGCCCGCATGCCCTTTTTCCGTAGAGCGTAGACGGACCGCTCTTATTCAACGTAGAGCGTAATTGGCGCATTTTGCGTAGAGCGGATTCGCCGTTTTGATTCGTGAACGTTACCCGGAATTTATCGTACAACGTATTTGTTAGGCTTCCTGAATTCAGCGTAATACGTAGCCGGCTGTCAAAATTTAGCGTAGAGCGTTGTCGGGACCCCCCATGCAGGCCCTCAAACATGGAATCTCTCCACGCCTTGGCAAACTTCACCCACGCCACGTGTGCTGTCGTCAGCCGAAATGTCACGTCAGACAACGCTACCGTCACAGTGTCCAGCTTCAGCCCCCTGACGTGCGGGCTGTACGGGCTGCACCCGGCATCGCGGCCCGTCATCGTCATCGTTCTCGTCTGCTACATCCTGCTGTCTGTCCTGGGGAACGGCTGCTTGGTCAGCGTCATCGCTACCAGGGAGTCCATGCAGGTAAATACTTCTTATGTTCACCGAATTCAAGGAAAACATATTGTTTTTGCCCAGTTTCCTCTTCTCCAAACACTAAGGTCAATGACCTGTACCAGATGGTCTGTAACCATGGTAACTAGTGTTGGGTTACATCATGTTGCAATTTTATAGCAGGAGGGATTCTTGTCACCATGTATATGAATGTGTTTGAGTAAGAATTAACAAAGCAGATTATGCAAAGGTAAACATTATGCATTTGCTTTGCAAATGTTACATTTCTAGTTGAATACTGTATCATTGTATGATAAATGTGATTGTACATGTCTGTTTCTGTACATGTATATAATAATTGGTGTAGGAGCCCAGGAGGGCATCCAAAATAAGATGAAACTGAATACCCGGTTTGTTTCAAACGACGTAATCTCCAAGGAAATCTTCTGGCTGCAAAGACAGTGTCAAATTGGCCAGGCTGTATCCATTTGCCAGACAGTTACCAATTGTCATTTGGCTGGCATGGCATAAAAAAGAAGATACCAGTACGAAAAATAGAGTCCGATAAAATCACCTAAACACGCCAAAAATATGCCGAAGAAAGAATCTGCTTGCATGGGGAGTACACACGACGTACGTCTGGTTTACGACAGCAAAATGAAGACATCATAATTGAGAAACAGTTGTAAATGTGTCGTGCGAAATTCAAATTCATTTTTTTTTTTGGCGAGAAAGGTTGCAGTAGATAGTTGTTCTGTCAGAACATTGCTTCACTGAAACTAGTTTTTCCGCCAACGCACTTTTCCAAGGTTAATTATCCTATAGGCATAGGAAGCTGTTATCTACTGAGCGCAACACTTTTCAAAGAATCACGAAGACGACTTTTACGAAAATAATATGTTTGGGATATCCTAAGGCTTAGTCCGTATGACACCTTTGGTCTTAAGTGCTTCATTATATTCCAGGGAATCCATTAGACAATATACTCCGCATGGCTAGGCGTATACAGTACAAGCACTTTGTAAGTCAAGTCATGTGAATGTAAGTGATTGCCGAGACCTTGCATACCACCTTCTCTACTTTCTTGAGCTCACTAGCGCGCCGAAGCCAGGCAAGTCTGGCAATCTTTGAAGAAGATGGACACTAATGGTCGTCGTTGAAAAATGCCGAAGGCCTCACACAATGGCAATGTAGAACTTTAGTATGTACCATATGTATGTTATGCAATCACTCGAAATCTTCATTTGCAGTCAGATACAGATTCATGTACAGATACACAGATACAGATTTTCCGAGTATGATGACCGTATGTATTGACCGTATGTATGCATAAAAAAACCTTTGCCTACTATTGCATCATGTATCACAGTCTTTAATGTCGAAGTCGTATCAGCATGACACACATAAAAAGTGGTATTCAACATATCACACATAAGACTAAGAACGCTGGCTGAAAAATCACGAACGGTAAAATTTAACCAAGTAGGGAGAATAATTTCCCAGGGGAGCACTACTTCTGTGGACGCAATGGCGTTTTATTTTTATTTATTTTTTATTCATCAATACATCAAACTATAACAAGGACAGTGTGGCGCTGCACTCAAGTTTAAAACTTATATTAACACCGCCACCCAGCAAAATACAATTAACATTTAAATACACAAAGTTGACATATCAGTGCGCCGTAGTCCCACCACCCCAAGACATTAAAATGCTAACAAAGTTATTTGAAAAAGATTTCTTAAGCTGGAGTGGCTACGTGTTAAGGATTACGTGTTAACCTCCTATATCTCATTGTTCTTTGGACTTATGTAATCTCCAATCAGATTCGGTAGGGCAAGGGGACTTAATGCCCACCCCACGATGATGGATACAGGCCCCACCGAATCTGCTTGGAGATTAGGATTATGATCATTTATGTTCATTGCTGTTGGATTGTTCCGTGTATGTGAAAACTAGTCTGCGAACACACACCAACACAACTGACGGACGCTCCTTTTTGTGTTTAGGTCAATCTGGCTTTGCGACTTTTCGATAGAAAGAATTGAGGATAAGAAATTACGTGCAATACAGAACTAGAAAGTGAGCAATTACCCTTCACAAGATTTTACCGACAACGCTTCACGTTGAGTTAGAGCTGGCCGGCTACGGTTAACGGCGAATCAATATAGCTCGCTACGCTCATGTACTTGTGTTTGTTACTGTGTAGATTTGCTGAGTAACTCAGAGATTGTGTTATGATATTCTATACATAAGTTCTGGACGAATTACTCAAAATCTACCTGCACAAGAAAAGGGAAAAAAGATTTATAGGCAAGGCTATGATGTCGTGGAACTACCTGACCGTTGTGTTGGCAGAACGTACTGCGTCTGTGCGAACCAGGCAGTATAGTGTGCATAGCACGTCTTCAGAACGTGTCGTTTCGAAGTTGTGTTGGTGTATCTAAGGATGGCGTCTATAGTTTTCAAATATTGTTTCGGGAAAAATATCGTTTGCCTAAATTCCCCATGTACTTAGCTTTCACCCACACACTTCGACTTTTTTCGATTGTATGACTCCACGGCAGATAAGTGTTTCATCTCTAATGTACCCTGGGAATTAAACTGCGTCAGTCGTTTCAGTCCACTGAACTCTACCAAAGGTTCCTCAACCCGAGTAGACAGGCGTGAGGCTTTGTAAAAGGATCAAAGCATGTATACGCCTGGCTGTGTGCAATCTGTATAACCTTTGCCCTTTCAAGAGTTTTGCACAAATTTAAGTAGCACTTTACGACCTAATAGACAGATACGCTTTCTACGAAATTCTCCGACATTCGGAGGTGTTCCTCGGAGAAATTGGAACCCAGCCAAGTAGAGGTCGTCGACACCCATTTGACTGATATGGATGAATTGTACATGTGCAACCGAACTCATCTGATTTGTAAGAAAGCGACACAGAAGCATGTTCATTTCAACGTCTTGAAAGGGTCATAAGGATACTGAAGGGGTCATAAGGTCTTAAGGACACAAAAGTGACGGCACACTCAAGTTCTCAACTTTTATCTATGCCGCCACCGACGCAGCTAGAGGCCAATACTCATACACACCTGAGTGAAGTGAGTAAAGTCGTGTGCCTTTCCCAAGGGCGTGGCAGGATACCTCTTGGTTCTCTGCACTCCGTCGTTACGCCACACGACCCTACAACAAGAGGAACTTACATCCCTACTTAAAGAAACTATAGAAGGGTAGAAACATGACCTGTACTTAGATTGTAATAGCATGCATGTACAATAAAGGTAATTCATTCATTTATTCATCCATCCATCCGTCCATCCATCCATCCTTCCATCCATCCATCCATCCATCCTTCCTTCCATCCATCCATCCATCCATCCATCCATCCATCCATCCATCCATCCATCCATTCACTCATTTATTCGTTTATTCTCAACTTTGCTTGACTCCAGGAGCCCGGTAACTACTTCCTGGCGGCCCTGGCTGTGACCGACATGTTCAGCTGCCTCCTGTACGCGCCGCTCAGCATCCACAACACGGCACAGGGCAGCTTCACCAACGGCGGGCTGTGCAAGGTGCTGTATCTGTATAGCCGGTATAACCACCCTTCGACGTAACGCACCAGCTTCCGTATCTGTATAGCCGGTATAACCTAATCTCCAAGCATATTCGGTGGGTCAATGGGCTTAATGCTGGCCGCCTGTATACAACGTTCGCCCCACGTTTGAGATTAGATATAACCGCCCTTTGGCGTAACACACCAGCTTCGCAGGCACGCGGCGCGGCGGCAGCTAGCTCAATCTTTGCACACTTAATTGCATGAGTTGTTGAAAGCTTTCTAGTGATGATGCCCCAACTGTGCTTAGTGGCAACGAGTTCCACTCTACGATAGTTCTTGGAAAATACGAGTTTTGAACACCTCTATTCTTGGTTGATGACTCTGATATTTGAAGGCAGGACTGTTTCTTGTTCTTTTCTGGGCAGGTATCAGATACTTAGTAGTTGGTACGTCCACCAGTTCATTAGTCATTTTGCACATCATGCATAGTCTGGACATTCTTCGTCTGTCTTCCAGCGAACCCCACTGTAGGTTTCTTTTCATTCGTTTGTTTCAGGTGCAGACGTTCTTCGGCGCAGTGGCCGTCCTGCTGTCCCACTCCCTGCTGATGTGCCAGTGGGTGTGCCGCTACACCCACATCGTCTGCCCGCTGGAGTACGAGAAAAAGCTGGCCCGTCCGCGGGTAGCTGCGGCCATGGCCGGCTGTTTCGTCTTCGCCGTTTTACCACCAGTTGTTGGAGTACTGCGGACTGGGACGGTGGAGGTAGTGACTTTTTTAATGTTTACCGAAAGAAAACATTGTTTTTGCTACGTTTCTTCTTCCGTTCCAAACACTGACCTCTGACCTGGTCAATGACCAGAATGTCTCTCACCATGGTAACTGGTGTTGGGTTACATAATGTTGCAATTTTATAGTAGAAGGGATTTAGACTCTTGCCAAAGTACACGCATGATTACAAAATAGGTAAAAGACTGGGACAACACTGGGTCAAAGGTAGACGATGTCGGCCCCCGTCGCGGTTGAGTGAAGGATGATGTGCCCTGATGTACATAGCCTCAAATGTTTTAACTTTAAATATGTAACTACCAACACAGATGAACTTTCATGATAATAATGTTGTCAATTTTCATGTGTGATGAATCCATCCCTGACTCAGGTGGTGACCTACCAGGGCGCAGTACACACCGAGGTCTCCCCAACCACCGTCTACCCGTGCCTGCCCGGCGGGGCCGAGGGTTCTCTCATCGGCACGTTCTGTCTAGTCATGATGATCATCAGCAGCATCTTTGCTACTCTCATCTACAGACAAGCGCAGCAACACAGGGAAAACTTGGAGGATCGCTCCCCCAATCCAGCTGGCAACGAGGTCTTTGAAAACAAGCTACGGGCAGCAAAGACGTTGAGTATTGTCCTACTGATGTACTGGATGACTTGGTTTCCGTCTCTTGTTCTGTACTTCCTTTCGAAGGTGGAAGCCATGTCCACGATAAGCGTGGCCCTGGACGTCTTCCAGCTTGTCGTCTTGACTAACACGTTCATCGACGCCCTGATCTACGGGTTCCGCTACGCCATCTACCGACAGGCATCGGTACTGATGCTCCGTGATATGAGAAACGCTGTCAGGGATATGATCCTGGATTACATCGAAATTATTATGGAGTGACACGTACAGACGTGTACTGAGATATTAGTGCTAATGTGTTTTTTTTGTAAGTGCAAAAACAATAAATAACAATGAAAGAAACATAATGTCCTTGATATACCTAAGCGAAGTATACCCTCTACCCAATCCCGAAGGAAAAGACCAAAGGGTACAGACATATTCTGCCCCACCCCAAATGCATCGGTATCATTGACATGTCATACATATAGTTTTTTCAAAGGGCATACCCTATAAAATACTAGGCCATAGGAGATGATGGTTGCTTGTCCTTGTCCATAATATATGCTCATTACCTTCGCCAAGAAGGTTATGTTTTCAGGGGCGTTCGTGTATGTGTGTGTGTGTGTGTGTGTCTGTCTGTCTGTCTGTAAACACGATAACTTGAGAAGGCCTTGATGGATTGTCTTGATACTTGGTAGGTGGGTAGGTCTTGATGAGACCTCAAAATGATTAGATTTTGGGACCCCCTAGCGGCTTGTTATGGTACTGCAGCTGAACTTCCGGTTTTGATATCTCATGATCTAGACATGCTATGGTGATGAAATTTGGATGGTAGGTAGCTCTTGTGCTGGGGAAGAAGTGACGTGAGTTTGGGCCCCCTAGCGGCTTGCTCTAGAACTGCAGGGATATATTCTTGAAAATATTCAAAAGGGGATAACTCAAGAACCGATTGACGGATCGTCGTGATTTTTGGTATGTAGGTAGCTTACGCGATGTTTAATATAATTATGTGACAATTATGCAAATATGGATGTAATTTGCATAATTTATGGGGAAATTCTATAAATCAGCTGCATTCCATGATAGGACAATTGAAGCTTGTGACATTGGTAATTGACAATGAGAGAAACACAGGAAGATATTGATTATGTTAATAATGACTTAATTTGCATAATTAATGAGAAAATTTTATAATTATGTAATGATAACTGCCTGGAATTTCATACTTGTGGTATTTGAAAGTTTAGTTGACGTGAACATCATTAAACACAATTTATTCAAATCAGGACCTCATTTGCATAATTTATTAGGAAATGCTAGAATGCATTGTTTGTTAACATATATAAGACTGTCTTTTGGTTGAGATTATGATAGAATGATTAATTCATGAAAATTAGGTTCCTATTTCTTAAATCAGGGGGGAATAATCTAATCTATAATTTGTCAGTCATAAAGTTTAACATCATTTGGCGAAGGTATGAGATCGGGGAACTCTAGTTTGACATAGAATTATCATTGTGAAATCCGCCTATATTTCATACATGTAGCCCTCCCCTGAAGTTTTTAGAGATATCACCTAAAGCTAGGGCGAATGTAATATTGTGTATCTATGAGCACACTGACTTGTGCCTATCGCACATCCAAAACAAAAACACAGCCAGTAGTGTATGAAATACTAACGGATAGGGGTTCCACATTCCTTGGGAGTAGGATTCCAGTGCTATTATTAGCGAAGCCCGTGTCATCAAATGCCGCGCTATGTTTACATCTCAGAGAAGTGCCTGGGAGGTACACCGATCTACTTGTTATCGTATGTGCGCCGGCCAATAAGGTACTTTCTCACATCGTCTAATTGCATTTTATATAATGATTTATCATGTTTTGAAGTAAGGCTGCCACATGCATGCTGCATGGAACATTGTAGCTGATACTAGTAGTAGCTTCTAACAGTGGCGATGTATTTATTCATGTTGTTATGATTATGTTTATGACGACACCCAAAATGATATAATTTACGAGCCAGATGCTCTCATGACACTGAGCAAAACATTCCTCTTTTCCGTCAGTTTTTTTGTCGTAATTTGTTGTTTGTATCGTCATATATCATGGACAATATTTTCATAGTCTTCAAAGATAATATCAGTCAGCTTGCTCACACAGATCACATGAAGGGTGATAGCCCTGTCCGTCGTATGCTGTGTGGTGAGTATAATAGAAAAATCTAAGTTGTTTTTTTAATTGGCGTCACATTTTGTAGTTTTCCTTTCAGCATCTCAAGTCAAGTGCATCTCAGGACGATGGACGACCACAATGCGCATGCGTCGAAGCTCTTGGGATATTTCCAGCGCATGCGCAAGTCGGGGCAGTTGATAGACATGTTGTTGGAGGTAGAAGACGAGCTGTTCCCGTGTCACCGGGCGGTGCTGGCCGCCTGTAGCCTGTACTTCCACACCATGTTCACGTGCGGGCTGCAGGAGACCAGGCAGAGGACTGTCCGCCTGTTAGAGGTTCTCACTATTTCTATTTATCCATTCTTCCATATATATACATGTACTATATTAACTTTTGAAATAGAATGTTATTTTCGATACATAGAACTTGTAGGTAATACTGTAGGCGTGAGAGTAGATGCTAGCTAGATATGTAGTACTGAAGAGTTTGCCATGCATTGTACCCGTTACAATTGTTGTGCAATAAAGATTGACTTGACTTGACTTCTTCTATCCAGGCGCCTGGCTCATATGCATATACATGGGAGAACAGATTAACAAGAGGTTGAAACATGGCAACAAACACAACGCAAATCAAACAATACCTAAAAGTATAGTTGAAAATTTCAGTGTGGGAAATTACAGTTAGAATTTGCTTTATATAATGACTTCTACCAACACAGATGAACTTTTAACATTTCTCACCAGGTCAGCGCAGAATCTGTCTCCCAGCTGATTGAGTTTGCATACACCGGCCGGGTGGAGGTAAACCGGGACAACGTGTATGAACTGTACGCCGCCGCCTGTTTCTTCCAGGTAAAACAATATCTCCGACAACACGAGCACTTTGCCGTTTAAAGTTTTTTTTCTATTCCAACATTTGTCGCAAGACATGGCGACGGTACAACTTATTTTTATGCCGCCACCAACGCAGACAAACGCACGGACAACAGACATACTCAATTTTACTTTGAAAGTGTCTTCCCCAAGGGCACAAGATCGGTGTCATGGCAGGGTTCGAACTCGGGACCTCTTGGTTCCGAAACCAACGCGCTGTCCTCACAAAGTTTGCAGACCCCACAAAGTTAGCAGCACTTAAGTTTGGAGGGTGTGTCCTTTTTCTTGCTTATAATGCTTGTTCAATGTAGAAAGAACGGAAAGTTTGGAATTGTTTCCAATAGCAACGTTGTACATCCCCCCCCCCCT